>NW_016158281.1:14007-66194 GCF_001687245.7 Rhagoletis zephyria | reverse complement strand
TTTCGTATCAAAGGTCTCGGGAGCCTTTTCCAAATTTGGCGTATTGTGAATACCTGATCCATGGTGGATTTGCCAGGCATAAAGCCACACTGATAAGGTCTAATCAGTTCGTTGACGGTGGCTTTCAGTCTCTCACACAATACACTCGATAAGACCTTGTAGTTAGCGGTAGTTGGCGTGGATGGCGGGGTCGCCTTTCTTGTGGATTGGGCAGAACACACTTAAATTCCAGTCGTCGGGCATGCGCTCATCTGATCATATTCTGCATAAGAGCTGATGCATGCACCTCATCAGCTCCTCGCCGTCGTACTTTAAATTCCCGTGGTTGGCCTCACAGGAGTTCGCACTGGTATTGAAACCTTCCGTAAGTCGCCTAACTCTAATAAATTTCTTGTCGGCCAGCTTTTCAAGCACTTCGCAGCCACCTATTTCGGCCTCTCTCCTCTTATTGCGGCAAATACGTATCGCTTCCTTCATCAGTGCCCTACAACGATCCCACATGACTCGCGTTGTGCCCGATAGCAGCGTGGCCCTATAGGCGGCGTCTTTTTTCTCTGTGCCTTCTTAACATTCCTCATCGTACCAGTTGTTCTTTCGAGCTCGCTGAAATTCAACTACTTCTTCGGCGGCGGTACTTAATGAGCCGGAAATGGGGTTCCACTGCTCGCGTATGTCGGATCTGTTGTGATTGCAAGTTTTCAAAGTTAAGCTTTCCTTGCATTGTTTGGCGCACAATATTTGCTGCACAGAGGCGGGTACGGATCTTGGCTGCAACAATATAGTGAACCGAGTTGCTGTTTGTACGTACGTCTAAAACGCTGGAAGCATGCCTTCCATCTATCACAACGTGTTCGATTTGGTTTCTCGTTTTTCGATCTGGAGACAGCCATGTAGCTTGGTGGAATTTCCTAAAATCAAGTTGGTTTGCAACAATGAGGTGTGAACATGGTATAAAAAAAGGCCAGTGTTGAGAAATACAACTTTTATAACTGGTTTAACAGTTTTCGAAAAGTCTGGTAAGACTCATGTGAATTCAACTGTCAAACTATAATTTGGTTGTCATCGTCCGCAATCTGCATTTCATCGTTTGTTGCTCGCAATTTAATTTTTGTGTTAAAAAGAATCCAATATGTATTCTCAACAGCCTTTCATTCAAACAGAATTGTGGAAACATGGTCCAATACCAGGCCAATTTTATAACTTTCCTGGAACTAACCAAAATACAAAAAATTTCGGAGGTTTCACAGGCGCCGAACAGTCTGGTGTGCAACATTCATCGTAAGTTTCCTCATACAGCTCAATAAATTTCAATTGTACTTATGTGCATATAATTCTTCAATTGTATGCAGATCCCCCATCACTACTGGTACTTCAGTGATTGGCATTAAGTTTGACGGAGGTGTAATGATTGCCGCCGACAACCTCATCTCATATGGCTCCTTAGCGCGCTATCAAGATGTACAACGTGTGTTCAAGATAAATGAAAAAACGATCATAGGTGCTGGCGGTGATTTCGCCGACTTCCAGAGTTTGAAGCGCAGCATCGATCAAAAGATGGTTGAAGACATGTGCTATCAGGATGACATTGATATGCAACCTAAATCATTGTACAATTGGTTAACACGCGTGCTATACAATCGCCGCAGTCGCGTTAATCCACTATGGCTAGAAATGGTTGTTGGTGGCATACAGGACGGTGCGCCCTTCTTGGGTCATGTAGATCTGCGCGGGCGCGCTTATGAAGATGATGTAGTGGCTACCGGCTTTGGCAAACATTTCGCACTACCATTAGTTCGTGAACAAATCTCAAATGGAGAGGTGCTAACCCAAGCGCAGGCCTCACAAGTGGTAAGAAGGGATTTGTAATTTTACAAAAAACTGGGAATATTTATATAAACCTCACTTTATAGTTACGCAAATGTATGGAAGTTTTATACTATCGTGATTGTCGTGCGATATCCAAATTTTCGGTAGCTGTTGCCACAGCCCAGGGTACGATTGTTCAAGGACCTTTTGACGTTAACCAAAATTGGGAGGTGGCTACTATGGTTAAGGGCTATTAAATACAAATCTGTAATTGTGTTTTAAATACAAGTTATAAACGAAATATATCTTAAGTATTTGGCTAAAATGGAAACGTCTTTTTGGACATTTACTGCACACAATATTGCTAAGAAAAGTACGAGTAATAATTTTGATTTTTAATAAAAGGTGTTTAAAAACAAAATTTCGCGGTTGCATTTTCTTTAAGACAATCCCGAATTAGGATTCGTCCGAACTAATTGTGTACACCTTCTTATAGACACCTCGTTTCTAACATCTTGTGCCTTTTCACCTTATTCAAAATATAAGTTGAACAATTTTTGTCTTTCGTTTAGCTTCGAAGCCATTAATAACTTCTATTTGCAAAACGTGGGACAAAAGTGTACACGGTTTACATAACAATTGAATAGCCTCTCTTTGGGCAGTAGACCCATATCATATGTAATGTATGTACTCAAAGATCTATGCAGTCTCAAACTGTATATAAGAAATTATATGTATGTATGTCTTTCTAATATCGCTAAAACCCTTTATTTTCACATAAGTGTATGTATGAATATTCGTAAGTATGCAGGCATATGGGCAGATTTGTTATCATTACTTGGAATACATAGATTTAGAAATATAAATTTTACAAAAAAAAAAAAACAACAACAAAAAAGGAAATTTTTCTAATCAAGTACTTCCCCGATATGAGATCGTCGCCACTGTACAAGATGTGGAATAGTTGCTGCTGGTCATGACATGTATGTATATAAATTTTCATGAGATATACCGATTACACTTGACATGTCTTAATTAAGATAAATTCAAAAATAATAATGTTGAATACGATTGATATTCAAATTTCAAAAATTTAGTTCAACATTGTGCGTCGGTCATAGATGTGACGACGTTGTTCGCGTACTTGGCGCTTCCACTTATCCGTCTGATGGCCAACACGATTCAATACATTGGCACGCGAGTTCAACTCTTGATTTGCCATGCCGGTTGGTAATGGTGGGGCAGTAGCACTTGCGTCGTCCTAGCAATTGTGAAAAGAAATAAGGACAACATGTTAGAGATTTAAAAATTGTAGAGCAGTTATTAGTGTGGTGTATTAGTGAAAATTCTTTAAGAGAATACTAAAAAAGGTAATCAAGTTTACAAAGCGAATAAACTTGTATATAAATGAAATAATTTGTAGTGAATGAGTGGATAGTTAGTGTGTTAGTAACCAAAAATTAACGATAATAACAAAAAGATGAACACCAGCACAATAATAACATGAAAACGAAAACTAAAACAAAATCAATCAGAGTCTTTATTGTCATCTACTAAGAGACTATATTGTATGTTGGCATATTTGATATCTACATCTTCGTTTGTGTGTTCCTGATAATTCGCCTTAACACGTTTGTTGAGTAAGGGATCCAAGCAAATTAGGAAGAGCATGTATATCACCAGAATTGATATAATCCAAATAACAATGATGACAACGACCTGTTATGAGTATTAGATTAAATGTATATCACCATAATCAATTCAGCTTTATCAAGTTAAAAGCAAGCTGTTTAATTGAGAAAATATATATGCTTATGCCTAAAGTAGTATGTTTATATCTATATTAAAATTTAAATCGCTTCCAAAAACGCTACTTACCTTTATAAGTGTGGTGTTGCGCGCTTCATGCTGGCATTTGCATTCTGGGCATATCTCCAGCACTTTACCATTTTCACTCAAGCGTGGAACCAAAGCTCCATCACAAACACTGAATGCGTCATAAATTAAATAAAAAGAATTGCCACTGGTACATAAATCATGACGCCTCTATTAGCTCCTACGTATGTACATACCATTTGGGCGTTGAGTTTGTTGGCTGCATCAACGGGTTTACTAAATGTGTTGCTGCCGTACTGCTCAAAATACCGTTACTTGGGATTACTGTGTTACTTCCAGCCGGACTCAATTTGGTAATATTACTTTGAGCTGGTGGTATGTCCGCTTTGGTCAACTGCAAACAAATACAGCTCTCAATTTTTATCACGTCTCCAAATGCCAATATTCGTACGCTTACCATTAAGTTAAATATTATACAAAATATACCTAATAACGTCACACTACCAGCCGCATGATACCGACGCGTCATTTTGTGTTGAGGAAACAATCAAAATTGCGTATATTTTCAAAAAACTATCGTCGAACTGAGAAATGAAAATCTTATCCAATTTTTTATCTTTTCTGGTTCGTCTCCTGTCAGTAGAGCTGTAAAACTATCGATGGTACTATCGATACTATCGAATGGTACTATTTTTTTTATCATTTTCTGCGCTATCGAATGGTCGTCGTGAAAAATTCTGTAAAACTAGGTTTGTATAGTAACCAATAGTCAGTACTAATTTGTACTGGAACCTGCAAATTTTTACTGGAAAAGTGTATGATAACCCAAAAAATTTGCAAGAGAGCGCTGAATCGAGAGCGTAACAACACGGGAGAGCTGCAAATTCTTGCTAGTGAAATTTCTACTAGCAGAAATTAGCTAGCAAAAGAAGAAGAAGAATAAGCGCCATTTGTTGAATTGGTTTAGCACAAACAAAAGTAAAATGAGTAGAAATCAAAATATTAATGATGTACTGGACTGTGTAAGTGCGTGTGTGTAAAGCAAAGCGTTTAAAAATGATTTATAAATAGTAAAATGTTTACAGCAGAATATCAAAACAGTGCAACAGCTGTTCACTTGCAAGTTTTTGCTAGTTTTGTGTTCATTAACTTTTTCTGCTAGTTTTCTGTTATTCTCAATTTTACGCTCTATTTTGCTTTTACGCTCTCGCTGCAATGTTTTACTGGAGAAGTTACTGTACAAACCTAATATTGAAGGAACTCTTAAAATTGGTATACGTACATACATATGTATGTATTTATGCTGATGCGCTTCAATTGATGCTAGTTTGTACCAAACATAGCATTCGCAACTCAAACGGTTAATTTGTTTGTTTACAGTTTTTTGACATTAGGTCCCTTCAATAACTTTTCCAGTAAGTACATGCAGCGAGAGCGTAAAAGAAAAATAGAGAGTAAAATTGAGAGCAAGAGAAAATTTTCAGAAAAAGTTATTGAACGCAAAACTAGTAAAAATTTGCAACTTAAACCATTTTGACACTTTGGATGGTTAAGTTTTGGCGCGCAATTTTCTTTTTAATTAGGAATAGTTCCCATCGTCATAAAAATAAAAAATATACAATAGGTTTAAATTTTTCATCCATATTTTCATTTCACTAATTATGTTTCATCAAATCATCCTCTTAAATAGTTTGTTTACATTTGAATTCGAAACATAACCTTATTTTTTGACTCCTGCAAATTCCTGCTGGTAAAATTTTTACTCGCAAGAATTTGCAGCTCTCTCGGGTAATTACGCTCTCGAATTCGCTCTCTCTTGCAAATATTTTGGGTTATTGAATGCATTTCCAGTAAAAACTTGCAAGTACTAGTAGCAATTCGTAACAATTTGTTGATATTGAATGGACCTATTATAACTAGCTACGAGAGAGTACGAGCTAATTGTCACTTCTACCTTAGTAAATATGCCTTGACTCAAGCTCTAATGAAAACTAATGAGTCAAACCACGCCAACTGTGTCAATGAATTTCCATTGATTTTCTGGAAAGTGAAGACAAGTGTGGGAATCTGTAGATAATTATAGAACAAAAATACACTTGGACGGTTTTTCGAAATTGCACTTCGCTTTTGTTTTTTTTTGGTATTATAACAATATTGCATTTTTGAGAGAAAAATTCGTAACTCGCGACCCATTTGATGAAATTTGATGAATTTAAAAAAAAAAAAAATTGCATGAAATTTCATTAAATGGGTCGCGAGTTACGAATTTTTCTCTCAAAAACTGCAATATTTTATAATACCAAAAAAACAAAAACGAAGTGCAATTCCGAAAAACCGTCCAAAGTATATTTTTGTTCTATAATTATCTACAGATTCCGACAATTGTCTTCACTTTCCAGAAAATCAATGGAAATTCATTGACACTGTTGGCGTGGTTTGACCCAATAACAATTTGTATTGATTTATTTCGTTTTTAAAAAAGCTCGTCGCGGAATTCGACATACATAATTTGTTTACATGAAAGTAGTGTAGTAGGCAACACTGTATTAATGTTTGTTCTTTTTATGTAGTACACACTATTCATTTGGATATAAGTATATATGCACATACATGCCTATATATGTGCATACATATTTCTATAAATAGCTAATAAGTCACCGTTAGGTTTCGAACGCTTGTTCTTCGCTTTATTGTACATACTTGTACATACATACATGCTTATATGTATACCATTCATTGTTACTATGTAAGTTTCTCTAGAATTCTGTCTCGCTTTTGTAAGTTTGTATACGTATGTATGTATATGCATACATACATACATAGATATATGCACATAAGTATCATAGCTTGTAAGCATCTTTGTACAGTGGTCGGTCGTCTTCAGTAGTTATTGAAATAGCTACTTGATCAATATACGCATACGCCGCTCGTTAAACTGTTATAATTTATTATACTCATTTGAGTGCTCATATTTGATAAAAACAAGTAAGAAAGTCTAAGTTCGGGCGGAGCCGAACATTAAATACCCGGCGCAAGTATTAAATATATGTTTTTCACCTTTCCGAAACCTACCGCTACATGGTAAGCTGGGGCGTATCAATTTTGAGTAAATTAGAGTCCTTAAATTTCGAAATTTTGAAGTTTCTAGCAGTTCTGAAATTTACCGTTATATGAAAACCGGCCTCAATTTTAGTCCGATCTCAATAATTTTCAACGCTTTGCTTCTATATTGCAAGCACAATAACCGTACCGTTTATACGTACAAATTGGTAGAACGGTTACCGAGATACATATGTATATGTGATCATAAGTCGGCGGTGCCACGCCCATTTTCCAAAATTTTATCACAAGCATATTTCTTGGTTAAGAATTGTTGTAAGCATGTAACTTGGAATAAATTAGCTTTAATATTTACTCATTCATCGAAGATTTTGTATTTCTCTAAATTACCGTTAAATGAGATGTGGGCGTGCTTATTGTCCGATTTTAAAAATTTTCGGCCATTTGGTATGATGTGCGAAGTTTGGAAGAAATTGGTAAAGCGGTTACCAAGATATACGCATGTAACCATAAGTGGGCGTGGCTACGCCCATTTTCCAAAAATTTATAATATTCTTATTTTTCGTCTAAAACTTATTGTAAATATCGATTTTGAGTGAATAATCTCCACTAAAATATCGCAGTTTTCGTATTTCTGAAACTTACCGTTATATGGGAAGTGGGCGTGGTTACAGTCCGATTTCGCCCATTTTCAATACAAACCTTCCTTTGGTAAATGGAAACCTACATACCAAATTTCGTTGAGATATCTCAATTTTTGCTCGAGTTATCGNGCGTACACGGACGGACGGACAGACGGACGGACAGACAGACATGGCTTAATCGATTTCTCTTTTCATTCTGATCATTTATGTATACATTTGTCTATGTTTATCTCGATTCGTTTTGGCTGTTACAAACAACCGTTATGTGAACAAAATTAATATACCCTTGTGCACAAATGCGCTCGGGTATAAAAATGTCAGCAAAATAATTCTCTGAAGTGAGAGTAAAAAGTGAGTAACACCAAAAAGGACGGGAACAAAAAAATAATTTTTCCTGTGAAAACGTCAACCAGTGATCGCTTGACACTTTTCCTGATTTTACCAGAAAAAAAAGTTCGGGTAAAATCTTGCAACTTCATTCTCTACACAATTCCAAAAATCGCTCTCATTTACAGGATTTTGGAGGAATTTGGAGTACGGGATAATTTTTCCTGTAACTTCCTGCAAGTTTGTGTAACAACCTGGAAATTCATGGAGTACTGGATCAGAGCTGTTATCTAATGTATGTCGTGGTTTTGAAATGCGGGCGACGGTTGCGGCAAACCAATTTCTATGAGACTTGGTTTCTTCAACTGTTGTCTCGTGTGTAGCCTGGACTATAACTTTGTAGCGGTGAAATATTGTATTGAAATAAAATTAGGAAACAATCGACTATATGCAAACATATTACGACCCTATCCCAGGTCAATGACAAAACTCATCGCATGACTATTGCTTTAACTACTGCGCCTAAAAATTTGACGCCGAATACATGCATTGTTCGTTGTTGTCACTTATTCAATAAGTCATGGTAATAACATAAACAATTGTCATACCTAAAGTCAAGTTTTTGCGGCATACTTTTGGGTGAAGTAGTTAAAGCCGTTAGCTTAGCCAAGCTTTAGAAAACGCCTTCAAAATTTCGTTTTTCTTTCCAGCTCACTCCCGAGGAAGAGGCACGCAATAAGATGTTGATGCGGGAACGAGATCGGGAGCGAAAGCGCATGAAGCGTCTAAATCCCGAGTATCGTCGCATGGAACAGGAACGGGATCGTGACCGGAAAAAGGCTCGTCGTGCCAATGAAGCTTTTCGTCAGCTGGAAAAGCTACGTGATAAAATACGTAAAGAACGCAAAAAGGGCATCATTACTGAAGAGTCGCTGCAAGCTGAATTTGCAAATATACCGCCAGTGCCTGTTGAACCGGAGGTGATCATATCAGATCCGGCGACTGACGATGGTGACGCTCCGTCACAAGCTAATAGTCGCCAGCGCGCCTTAGCCCCCATAGCTAGCCATAATTCAAGGCCTTCGTCAACGTCAAATAATTGCCATACCACTCCCACCACGGCAATGAGCACAGTGGCAGCGTCCAGTATCTCGGCAGCTAGTGTACACATTCACCAACAGGCCCATATGGCACAACTGAATAAAAGTATACTCTATCCACCACCGAATTTTGCTCATCATCCGCTTCCGATTGCCGGTGTAACACTAATGCCACAATTGTGCCATCCAATCTTACATCAGAACTTAACCGCTTCTTTGTATCCAACCAACGGCATTAAACAGGAATATCATGCAATCAAGCAGGAATATAATACGGAGGCAACCGCCTCATCTCATGTTATTGCGAGTGGTTCTCATGTGCCAGGCGCCTCGAGCTCGAGCAACGGCGATGAGCGTGAAATTGCAATAATTGAACCAGAAATCATTTTGCACACTTCAACCGATATTATTGCAGCACCACATCACTTCCAGAACGCGCATGCACACGCTCACCATTTACATCAGCAGCAGTGTGGCATGTTTCAACACATTGCGCCACAGGCGCACATGTCACAGATGCGCACACACCCGCCTTTACCACCGCCACCACCAGCCAGTCATGTCCAGCAGCAGCAGCAACAACAAATGCACCAACACTATGCGGCCAACAAAGGGCCTTAAACTATGTTCACATTACAGTATAAATTACTTAATGCATATTTACAATATAGAAATTTGCGGCTCGTTTGTAATTTATAAGCATATCATGTTGAAATCAAGTTATTTCGCTTTGTAAAATCTATTAGTAAATTAAATAGAGAGTTCATTTATCATAAATCAAGAACCTAATGAAGAAAACAATGGATTGCCATTTCTTTTAGCTGCCACTGTTGAGGAAATCAAGTACAAGCCGCACACTCGTACAAAGACATGCTAATCAAATGCATATAGAAATCATGAAAGCATTCAAAATAAATGTTTGCATACCTTTTCAGGTATTATTTTTATAAATTTCCTCAACAGTGGTAGCTAAAATAAATAACAATTCTTGTTTTTTTCATTTGATCCTTGATTTATGATAAATTATCTAATTTCTTTTTAATTTTCTGATAAATTTTATAATGCGAAAAAACTTGATTTCTGCTTGATTTGCTTATAAAATTACGATAATGTGGGCATACTTTTAATGATGAAAGTAACAACAACAAAAGCGAAGCGGTGTAACTTGAAGCTAAAAGCAAACAGTTTTTGAAATGCAATCTTTTTAAAAAGTAGATACATGGTTACCGGGACAGTCATCCTAGATACTTAAGAGCATTATTATTTTGGTAATTTTTGATTATTTTGTTTTTATGACATGATGTCCAAAACTTGACCGTTTTAGAGATATTCGATTTTAAGAATTATTTTAAAAATATGTTTTTTGTTTGTTCGTACGGCCACTTTTTTAAATGTAAAAGCAAGGGTTAAACAAACCCTTAAAATTCTCTAAGAAGGTTTCATGGATTCTTGATATATTGCCCAACTATTCATCATGAATGGCAGTTTTATCTGATAACGCCGTGAACGAAAATATCTGGCTGTGTGAGCCAGCCAGTTCTACTTAACCTACAACCGGGCCATACTATGGTGCCCCCACCAGGGTCGTGGGTGACTGCTATAGCTCGCCAGATATAACTATAGCCAGCGGGGATCTGATAAACTGCATGGGATGGCAACCAGTGCTTACGCTCGCATCAGACCACCTGCCCATAGTAGTCGCGATAGACCAGCCGACAGATTTTATAACATCCGAGAACCGTACTTTCATGAACACAAGGAAGGAAAACTGGGACGGTTACACGGAATTCACAGATCGCAAATTTAATGCTCTTCCACTACCATCATACGCGCGCGTAGCAGAGCCTAATATCCGTAGGATCATCAACGCAGCAGCCGCTCGCTTCATACCAGCCGGCCGGATCGCCAAAATCCAAGGCGTTAGGCCCAGACGGAATTTCCATGCAGATGCTGAAAAAGCTAGGACCTGCGGGAGTCGAGCACATGACCGCCGCTTTCAACTTGTCACTGTCCACCCTGATCATCCCCGAGATGTGGAAAATGGGTAGTATCATCCCCCTCCTTAAGCCACGGAAGAAAGCGGACGCAGGAGACTCCCTCCTAACCCCATTGGCAAAAACCATGGAAGCACTACTCCTCCCCAGCCTGACGAAGCATCTGAAGCTAGCCGATTCCGAAAAATGCACAGCACGACAACAGCATTAAACACCATTACCACACAGATTAGCGAGGGTCTGAACCAACGTCGACCCTGTGATAGTACGGTCCTAGTCGCAGTGAACCTGTCGACACGGTAAACCACGCGACCCTATGCCAAGGCGTCCTGGACTCGTCGCTTCCAGCTCGGACGAAACGGTGGATAACCAGCTATCTGTGTGGTCGTCAGTCATCAGTCGAATTCCGAAATGTCAGGTCCTAGCCGCGAAGAATTAAACAGGGGGTCCCTCAAGGCGGCGTACTCTCCCGACACTGTTTAATCTCTACATGGCAAAACTCCCTCCGTCGCCAGCAGGAGTTAACTTGGTAAGCTACGTTGACGACTGCACCATAATGGCAACTGGCCCAAACATCGACAGACTCAGCGATCAAATAACCGACTATCTCACCGATCTTTCCAACTTCTTCACTGCAAGAAGCCTCCAAATCTCCGCCGCAAAATCCACCGCCACACTATTTACAACCTGGACCAAGGAGGTAGGGCTAGAACTGGACGTCTTCGTCGATGGCGCCAAAATACCGACGACTAATTACCCTTATATCCTAGGAGTGAAGTGGCAAACACCTGCCCCGCATGTGGGAAAGGTCCCCATGACACCCAGCACTTCTTCACCTGCACCTACAACCCTACGACCCTGACACCAGAAGCGCTCTGGACCACGCCTATCGACGCTGCCCGCTTTCTCGGCCTCAGGCTTACAGAGTCGGAGGATGAAGACGACGATACATGACAGAACCTGGGGGGTTGAGCACTGCTGTTACAACAACAACAACCGAGGATTAAAACAGTTATGTATAAATCAATTTCAAAACACAAATTTTAATAAAACGGATTCCTTTTTAATACTACTTTTGTTTTTTATTAATGTCAAAAACAGTCAAAAGAAAAAAAATCCGAAATAAATGGGCGCGTTTCTAAGATGCAACTGTTTACCCCAACTGTAGCGGAAATGCTGTCAACTGTTGGGTCCAACAGTTACGGCTTAGAAACGGTATGATACATGAACTGCCCAACAAACAGCTGATATTTGTAAAATTAAATAAAAGAGCACCAAAATAAATTTTTACTAAGCCAAAAATATGAACATATGAACACTAAAGCATCCCAACTTATGCTACTATTCCATACGAACACTGGGACATATGTAACGGGTGATTTTTTTGAGGTTAGGATTTTCATGCATTAGTATTTGACAGATCACGTGGGATTTCAGACATGGTGTCAAAGAGAAAGATGCTCAGTATGCTTTGNGCATATGTACTTACATATGCTTATAAGTCCACGAATTTTCCATTTATTTTAAATATACACGTGTATTTTATTTTATTTATAGCCAGTTTCATTTTTTTTTTTAATTTATTATGAAAACTGACGGAAGGGAAATATAATTTTTCAGTTAAATTGTTGAGTTCATGTAGCGAAATAATTTTACGATGGAAAAAATGGCGTCGAATCAACAACCGTTCAGCTGAGCGGAACTACTCAACTGTGCGTTTCTAAATCAAGCGCTCATCAGTTTAACAACAGCTACGTCTTAGAAACGCGCCCTTTATTAAATTTACATCACAAACAATTTTGTGTTTCCGCTTATGCGTAATTTAAACTGTTTCAAACGTTATCGTAAGTACCAGATTTAATGAACACATTTACAAAACGTTGTGAGCAAAATTATGTATACATATAATCCTATCTGCCCAAAAACTCGTTCTTTTCAGAAAATAGAGACTTCTACAAAAAAATATTGCGTTTAGTTATATTTCTCTTAGCAAATCTAAACTTTAGTATTGTTGGTGCTAGCCAAAGCAGAGAAAAACACCCCTGTAAAATATGGTTTTTGTAACAACGATAATTTTCCGCAAAGGGGTTGATATTAGTCTTCAAAATAATTTACAGAATAGTTTCCATACGAATATATATTTTTAAATGATGTGAAGTAGGAAACAGTGAAAAGTCCTAAATTCAAAAGTTTATCAAGCAGCCATTTTTAACTGTCAGGGCTTGGTTCAACGTTTATTGATGTTTAAATAAAAGTGTACGTGCAATCAAATTTTTTTTTATGTTTTGGACATAGTGTATAGCTAAATTCATTAGAAATGGCCTGAATAATAATGTCCTTAAGTACCTAGTATATAATTAGTCTGTTCCTTTACTCGTCAGATTTACAGGATTTATTGAGAAGTCGCTACCGTACACACATTTACAACAGCGAGGGCGTAATCAGGAAAATGAATAATTGAATTAAAAACATAAAAATAAACAAACAAGTAGTTTCGAATGAAGAATAAATATTTTATATTCAGAATTACATGACTGAAGAATACAAACCTATTCTTTATGTGAAATTACTTGAATGTTGAATAAAAATTTATTTGTCATTTGAAATTTCATTATGATGAATAAAAAATTATTCGTCATTCGCAATTACTTGAATGAAGAATAAGTTTTTATTTTACTGGAATGGAAAAATGTATTCGTTATTTCAAATTTCATGATGAATGAAAATTTATTCGGCATTTGAAGTTACTGGAATGAAGAATACAAATTTATTCCTTATTGGAAATTTCATGATAATGAATAAAATTTATTCGTTATTTGAAATTACTTGAGTGAAGAATAAAAATTTAAACGTCATTCGTAATAAATAAGATAAAGTTTTTATTTGAATAATAATTCATTCAAAAAATTCCATCCCTGATTTAAAATATCTTCCGGACTAAATCAAACTTTTTCTGACTTAGGGCCGTTTTCTCAAGCAGGTTTTGAAATTTTCTGACCTTTAAACACAAATTTTGTTCTGAAAAAAAAAAAAATGTGTTTGAGGGACAAATAAATTTGAAAATCTACTGCCAAAAAGGTACTAAATGTTTTAAACCTGCCGGTAAAGGAACAGATTTTTTTTTTTTTTTGAAGTTACTGGAATGAAGAATACAAATTTATTCCTTATTGGAAATTTCATGATAATGAATAAAATTTATTCGTTATTTGAAATTACTTGAGTGAAGAATAAAAATTTAAACGTCATTCGTAATAAATAAGATAAAGTTTTTATTTGAATAATAATTCATTCAAAAAATTCCATCCCTGATTTAAAATATCTTCCGGACTAAATCAAACTTTTTCTGACTTAGGGCCGTTTTCTCAAGCAGGTTTTGAAATTTTCTGACCTTTAAACACAAATTTTGTTCTGAAAAAAAAAAAAATGTGTTTGAGGGACAAATAAATTTGAAAATCTACTGCCAAAAAGGTACTAAATGTTTTAAACCTGCCGGTAAAGGAACAGATTAATTTTTTTACTTGCAATTAGTACTAGGCATCTTGCATTTGTATAAATTGAAGTCGGCTATGCCGTCAAATGGACTTCGAAAGCGATATTTTAATTTACATACATTAATAAATCCATATTCACCCACATTTACACGCATATGTATTTGCCGCGAGTCTTAATTTCATTAAATGTTACTAAATAAAACAAATATCTATAAGGGAAAATTATTAAGAATAGTAGGGCTGTATAGGATCTTGTGCATATGCTCTTGCATATTCGGTGCATTTGTAAATTCACAACAAAAAAATGCGCACGGTTGCCATGGTAGCAGGCATAAAATTTACAAATGCAATTCCAACAGCAAATTCAAGACCATTTCCACAATATCCTGAACAGCCCTAATGTTAATGTAGAAGATACGAATAAGGCATGACCTTCACCCATCTGTTTAATGGATGAAACCTATTTTGTAAGAACTTTAACTTGTTAGGAAATATATCGCGAGTGGGTTGGCTGGAAAAATCCTGGCCAGGATATTTTTAATTAAATTATAAAAAAAAAAAGAAATAATATTTTTTTTTTTAATTTTGCACTCATTTGTTTAATGAACAAATTACATACATATATACTGATCGAAAGCGTAAAGCCTATAGAATATGCTAAACAGATGAGTGATAATTACTAGTATTACTTCCCTGTTCATACCTGCCAACCCGATAGATAGGCCAGGAAAAAAATAGACAAGCCCACTGTATCAAACCAAAATGCTGATTTGGTTTCTCTTCAGTGACCAGTAATCAAAAAATAAATGCACCGAAATCCAATTTTCTTTTGTCTCATACACTTTACATATTCAATATAAAAAGCAGAACGAGAAAACTTTGTGTATCTATAGTTGCGTTCCCCAACGTTTCTGGGTTATTCCTGTAAATTCTTGCAACTTCTTGCGGGTTAGGGAACGCAACTTATATCTAGAAAAATTTGTGTGTGTATCTCCCAATTCAAGAAGTAAGTGAAGTTGGTTGCGAATAAAAATAGAAATATATAAATGTCAGAAATGGCAAGCCACCACGGTTGATTTCAAATAGTATTATTAACATTCGGGGCCTCTTGAAAGCATCCGCTTTTAAATATCGATGAACAGTGGGCAAAGTTTGATAATGGGTATTTTTAGGGTCCCCCTAACTGTGTCTACAGACACCACTCGCACTAAACCATCGGATCCTGGATGCACTTCTGAGATCTTTTCAATGGACCATTGGGTTGGTGGTAGGTTGTCGTCCTTTATGATAACCACATCGTTCAACTCGAGATTCCTCAAACGTTGAGACCATTTGGGACGTTGTTGCAATTGTGTTATATATTCGATTGACGACCTTTTCCAAAAACGCTGTGTGAGCTTCTGAAGGTATTGCCAATGATTTACTGCGTTTTCCTTTAGGTTAAGGAGGTTTCTGGCACAGAAGTCATCGGACACAAAATCAGAAAATGTGCTTGAGACAAGGGATCGAGATCTCCTTCAAATTTGGTACATAGTGGACGTGAATTGAGACATCCTTCAATTTGACAGAGAATAGTGTGCAACTCCTCATATGTAACGTCCGCGTCAGCCAATGTTCGTTTTAAATGATACTTGACTGACTTCACGCCTGGCTCCCATATGTCGCCGAAATGGGGTCCTGAAGGTGGAGAGAAGTGCCACTGAATATCTTGCTCAGCAGAAGCTCTTGAAAGGCTTCCTGTGTCGTTGAATAATTTATGTATTGGTATAGTTCCCGCAAATGTTGATTGGCACCCACTAAATTGGTACCATTTTCCGAGAATATATGTAATGGTTTTCCGCGCCGCGCAGTGAATCTTCGTAGTGACGCAATGAAAGCCGCTGTAGACAATTCAGTCACCAACTCAATATGTATTGCTTTGGTGGTCAAGCAAATAAAAAGTACTATCCAGCATTTATACAGTTTAGAGCCACGTCCCTTCTAAGTAAGTTCTTGTTACCTGTATTGGCCCAGCAAAGTCGATCCCCGTGTTGAGGAAAGGCGATCCTGGGTCCAGCCGATATTTTGGTATGTCACCCATTTGTTGTTGTTTGGGTTGGAAATGCCGCGGTTTCGCATGCATACTGTACATTTAAATATGCACTGCTTGATAACATATGTGACTCCTGGAATCCAGTATTTAAGAGCCAAGAGATGGTGTAACTGCCTCTGTCCAGCATGCAAGTAACGTATGTGATAGTCATTTACAATTAGTTTAGTTAACGGGTGAGTTTTGTCCAATATGAATGGATGTTTCTGATTATAATTGATTTTTTCGTTGGTAACTCTGCCACCTTCTCGGAGTAGTCCTTGTTCGTCAATAAATGGAGAAAGTGGTGCCAACTTATGGGAAGATGGTAACTGCCTATCTTGACCGATAGTTCTTAACTCGAATGTGTAAGATACTGCTTGTGCTGACCTAACCAGGACATCATGTGCTCGCTGGTTGTAATGGATTGATTACACAGCGCTTTGCTGTTAATGCATTTAGCATTGCAGTTGTTGACAAATCGCAAAAGAAGTGATGTTATTCGCAGCAGTCGTGTAAAACAGGAGTAGCGCTCTAGCAACGAAACCTCAGTTGTTGTGCTTGCAAATGCAACCGTGCTTTTCCGTTCTTCCTGCGGTCTGTCATCTTCCAAAGGAGGCACTAAATTTCACGTACCTGGAATGTCTTTTAATTCGCCTGGAACATGCCACCAAATCTCGTTAGATAGAAGTTCTTGAGGACGCAATCCCCTTGTGGCAAGATCTGCAGGATTTTGCTGAGAAGGAATGTGTCTCCAACGCTCAGATGTGAAGCAAATAACTAAAGCCTTGGTAGTGTGATTTGTTTCACTGGAGCCACACGCGTGTTAGGAGCTATCAAGTTTGTTGATATTTGCCCATTTTCATATTGAACCCTAATGTATATAGTTGCCTGCGTATGCTAGCTCTGAAGAGTGCAAATCCATGTAGTTGTACGAGCTTCTCATTGGAGTAACATATCCACTTTGGAATGTGTGATTGCAATATGCGGTTGATGCTTTCTCGATACTCAACCCATTGAGTGTAAAGGTCTGGCGGTAATGCCTCGTTCCATCCTATTCCTCTCAACCACAGTTTTTGCGTAAATATCTTCATTGATATGACAACTAGCTAAATGCGATAAAACACTTCGTTTGGTTGTATGTTGGTTTGATGGCAAACAAACGCTGTGTTTAAAACTGCCGGTCGATGTATCCCATAAAAGTCCAAGTGTCTTTACTGTGCATGTAGAGTCTATAATGGTATCAGATTGGACCTCTCGGTCCTCACTTGGAATACTTTTCAAAAAAGTTGCTGAATTTGAAGACCACTTGCGCAGATGTAAACCAGCATCAGATAACACAGCGCAAATTTCTTCTTTAAGTTGAATTGCAGTAGCTTCATCGATAGCGCTTGCCATAAAATCTTCTACGTGCATTGCTGTGAAATTGCTTCAGCTGCTTGCGGATGTGCATTAGCGTTGTCATTGGCGGTTTGTTTCAAGGTTCTAGTTGCCAGGAACGGCGCGGCTAAAGCTCCATAGCTTACAGTCTTGAGGTTATACTCTTTTATGGGGTCATCGTTTGAACTCCGCTAAAGGATACGCTGCAGTGATTGGTCGTCAGGATCCACCAAGATCTGCCGATACATGTTCTCTATATCGCCAGAGAATCCCCACTTATTCTTGCAAAAATTTAATATAACGTCAAATAGATCTCTGAATTGTGGATCCTACTAGCAAATGGTCGCTGAGCGAGAGCCCATTGGTCGTCCTGCACGACCCATCGAAAACAACACCCAACTTAGTTGTTGTGCTGCTAGGCTTTAGCACTGCGTGATGCGGTAAAAAATACGTACGTTTTGGGTCGAAATTACCAGCCGGCTCCATGTGGCCCAAAGTAATATAATCGTTCATAAATTTTTGGTATTATTGCTTGAGCTGAGTAATATTATTAAAACATCGTTCCATAGCTAAAAAACGTTTTAGAGCGTTGTTACGTGATTCACCGAGTTGAATTGATTCGTTCTTCAATGGAAGTTTAACTACATACTTTCCACACTTGTCTCGCTTAACAAATTGGTAATAATGATATTCAGCTGCTAATTCATCATTGCATTGCCGATGGTGAGCCACTGGGGTGTGATATTATACTTGGTAATATGCAATCGGCTAGAACATATGCTCCGAGAATATGGTCAATGCGAATTGGCTTGTCAGCACGGGTCGGCCAATTCCAAATGCTTAAAAAACTCTGTGGTCTGGCTGGACACCTTATATGAAGGTAAGTTCCGTGTTAGATTTAATAAACACAGTCCCTCTGTTGTGATGGTCTAGCCTTGAGGTGCATGAGTGCTTATGTACACTTTTCCTTTTGAGCGACTTCCATCCGTTGATCCTACTCCATAGAGAATAGTGTTGTCGTATTTGGGTTTTAACTGAAGACATTGCACACATGCTGCAGAAATAAGTGTGCCTTGCGATCCTGAATCCAGCAAGGCGCGACATTGCTGTAGTGAACCAGTCGCATCGTGAACCATCACCAAGGCAGTTGAGAGCAACGTGAGGCAAGGCAAAATGGACTGCAAACTGTTTACACTAATGCTTGTAGTTTCTTCACATCGTATTGGTGGTTGAGATGCACTTCCCTGCAAGAACAGTGACTATCATTTGACAAATCATTTGACAAATCATTTGAGTAGCAAGACTGATAGAGATTTCTGCACCTACAAGTTTCTATCAAATTCTAAAGGGCAGTGTGAAAAATCTGATGGAAACTTTTGTGTACGTGTGATGCTTCATCTCCTTCTAACATATACGTTCTGGCATATTGCTAGACTGCTTACTCCCTTTGAGTTCGGCCTTCAAATTTTAATCATCAGTGATGTAAATCTTCGACAATTATGAGTGATCAACCTTGATAGAAATATAAGTCAGTTGATGTAATAACCGATCAATCATGACACATCAAATCTGTCATGTTTTCATATCATTGTTGATTACTCACAGTTGATGTAAAAATTCGTCTAGTCTGATCTCTATCCCACGATATAGAAATCTATCATTAATGACACATGTAATACTTGTTTTTTCTTTTATTTTCATAAAATCTTATGAACTAATTATTGATCGTCAAAAAATTAGAAGCTAAATACATTACCCTAAGCACAGTACATTAAACGTTAAGGAAATGTGGCCAAAAATTAAGCAAAATAAGGCGTTTCTATTATTTTTGCCACCAACGTACATATGTACATACTTAAATCTAATATCCTAATACATATTATACATTACACTAGCAGACCCGGCGAACTTCGTCCCGCCCAAAATTAGATTTTTAATTTAAACATTTTGGTACAACAGTTTCTCCAACAATCCACATTTACGATTTGTACTGCACATTCGTCGGCTAAGACTATCGTTTGGTGGTCGTTTGCCGCCTTAAATAACCGAACGAAAGTGTTATGTCCATGAGAAGATCCCTGGTGGGCACAATGAGCCGGATCTATAGTGAATGTGCCCTAGGAACTTTATCTTATAGTTAGTGGCAATTTCAATATCAATGCGTATCCTTGTTCAACAGAAATATAATATACATACATAAACTGAGACGAAATACCTTAAAAGCCAGTTTCGCGAAAGTAATTTAAGTGAAGAATTATGTTTTTCTGTCAGGTTCTATATTAAATTCAACTAAATAAATAAATTTTCATTAAATTGCTTTCATGAAACTGGCTTTTAAGGTATTTCGACAGGTGGTGATTTGAGATTTACCACTGCACAACTAAACACTGGTTTCTTCGAATGAGGCTCTAACGCATAATAATATTGGCAAATCACATCCATTGGGTCAATCGTAACACACGAGAGTTCAATATACTCAATAGTGCAACGGGTCGATTTAGTCTGACATTCACGGCACCTTTTTTTTCACTTTTTAGATTTTTAGTAGTAACTCGACCTCAGCACCGTTTCTAATACATGTTTTGAATGTTCGCCAAATCGATCATAAAAAAATTTTTAGTACTAACTCAACTCCAGCGCCAACTGGCGGATTACTTTTCCACGCCCCCTTTTTAAAGAGCCGTTTTTTCTCAATGAGCATGTGATTAATTTCATATATCTCCACACGAAGTGTTTCAGTACTGTACCACGAAAACTTCCAGAGATATGCAGTATGAAATTCGGCTTGTGTGGTAGGTGCCACGACCCCTTTTCCAATAGCTCCATATTTTCTACATGACTATGCGATTAATTTCATATATCACCACACCACGTCCAGTACTCTACCAAGAACAATTATAGAGATATGCAATAAGAAAAATTCGACTTGTATGGGAGGTGCCATGCCCATATAAAGTTCCAGTACTCTACCATGAACATTTCTAGAGGTACTTCCCACTGGGAAAATAGGTAAGCACCTTCCGAGGTAAGCCATGTTTTCTTTCAGTTTTTAGTACCAAAATTGTCATCATGGCTAATGTCATCTACTAGTAACCACGCCCCCATTTCAAATAGTCCGAATTTCTCTCCATGAGTATGCGATTGATTTCATATATCTCCATACCATGTTCGAGTACTCTACCATGAACACTTTCAGAGATATGCAGCATGAAAAATTCGGTTTTATGGAAAGTGCCACGCCTCCTTTTCCAATAACCACAATTTTTTTTCATGAGCATGCGATTGGATTGATATATCTGCATACCAAGTTAGAGTACTCTACCATGAACACTTCCAGAGATATGCGGTATGAAAAATTCGGTTTCTATGGGAGGTGCCACGCCCCCTATTCCAATAACTACAATTTTTCTCCATGGGTATGCGATTGGTTTGATATATCTCCATACCAAGTTAGAGTACTCTACCATGAACACTTCCAGAGATATGCAGTATGAAAAATTTGGTTTCTATGGGAGGTGCCACGCCCCCTTTTCCAATAACCACAATTTTTCTCCATGAGTATGCCATTGGTTTGATATATCTGCATACCAAGTTAGAGTACTCTACCATGAACACTTCCAGAGATATGCGGTATGAAAAATACGGTTTGTATGGGAGGTGCCACGCCCCTTTTCCAATAACCACAATTGTTCTCCATGAGTATGCGATTGGTTTGATATATCTCCATACCAAGTTAGAGTACTCTACCATGAACACTTCCAGAGATATGCAGTATGAAAAATTCGGTTTGTATGGGAGGTGCCACGCCCCCTTTTCCAATAACCACAATTTTTCTCCATGAGTATGCGATTGGTTTGATATATCTCTGTACCAAGTTAGAGTACTCTACCTTGAATACTTCCAGAGATATGCAGTATAAAAAATCGGTTTGTATGGGAGGTGCCACGCCCCCTCTTCCAATAACCACAATTTTTCTGTATGAGTATGCGATTGGTTTGTATATCTCCATGCCAAGTTAGAGTACTCTACCATGAACACTTCCAGAGATATGCAGTATGAAAAAATTGGTTTGAAGGGGAGGTGCCACGCCCCCTTTTGCCAATAACCACAATTTTTCTCCATGAGTATGCGATTGGTTTGATATATCTCCATACCAAGTTAGAGTACTCTACCATGAACACTTCCAGAGATATGCAGTATGAAATATTCGGTTTGTATGGGAGGCCACGCCCCCTGCACCTAGCGGTATGAAATATACTTTACATCCGATTCTCATACCTACCAAATATACACAAAAAATTTCATAAAGATCGGTCCAGCCGTTTCGGAGGAGTTCGACCACTAACACCGTGACACGAGATTTTTATATATTAGATTGAGCTCAATTGCCTTCCTGATTTCTTTTCGAACTCAAAAGGACCTTTCTTTTTAAATGCATCTAAGTGGATTGAAATAGATTATCAAAAAATGCGTATTGTTAAAAGATATGTACATATGTATACGGTAGTGGCCACATAATTTGGGATACTATATATTTATACGTTTTGACCATTTATTTAAGAACTTGCGTCGATTTTTGAGAATTTTTGACAAAGTATGTTAAAAAGGTTTATATATAGGTATATAGTTATAAATAAATAACGAAAAAATAAATGGTCAGAACTTGTTGTGTCCCTAATATGTGTACATACTACCCCGTAGGATTGTGTCAACCAGTATAAGTTTGTTTAGTGGTTTTCTCTCCCATCTGCCGTCACAGTTAAGCTGCAGCAATGCCTCGTCCGAAAATGAATGTTTAATACCGCTGGCTACGTCCTCAGACACACCTTTTATTTTTGATATATGTAATTGACCTTTGAAAAATTTATGTACAGCAATTAGAACGTGAAATATGTATTCCATAATATAATTCATTATCATGGCTTGTGCATACTCTGGATCTTTTAATTTTGTTTCTATTAAATCCACAGCGCAATAGGACTGCAGTGGTAGAGAACTGGCGATGCGAGGTAATTTTTTAATATTGGATTCGTAAATCCGCTTTTCTTGCTCATGGCGGTATTAAAAGCTCTTTTATTCATTTTAAATGAAATATTTTATAAAACTTATCTTTATTTTTCCACAGCACTTTAAATTTTGAGCATCTTTTCGTTTTGCGTCTTTCTTTTTTCTGTTGATGTGCGCATTTGAACTTCTTCAGTACCAGGTACTATATAATACGGTTTTATTTATTACGTTTATATATAAAAAGAATGTCATACCACAATGAAAACTTTTATTTTTACTTACTTTTGCTATGAGCGGGGTCGAATAATGATAAAATTAAAATTTAACTAATTAAGTTCAAAATTATATCCAAATACTTCAGTACTCGACATTATTTGGCAGGTACAACTACTTTTGTTGAGCACAAAATGCAGCCCTAGTGAATCTTGTGGTTACTATGGCAACCAACTACCGTTACTTCTATCAGCATTGACACTCACTTGATCGATCAAATGACAGTCATTCCCTACAGAGCCAAACTGGCATATAAAATTTTGCATATGTGTTAGTTTTCGTTGTGAATGTGTTGGAGTTTCTGTCAATCGCGTCTTGTA
The DNA here is from genome assembly GCF_001687245.7 of Rhagoletis zephyria. Taxonomy (NCBI): domain Eukaryota; kingdom Metazoa; phylum Arthropoda; class Insecta; order Diptera; family Tephritidae; genus Rhagoletis; species Rhagoletis zephyria. Next base: position 42,888 of record NW_016158281.1, on the reverse strand, counting down.
GGGTTGTTTCTTGCTTCTCTGTCGACGACGGATCTGAGTGCAGAAGCGTGTTGTGCTTACCCTTGCATTTACGACAGAATGATCGTTTGCAATTGACAGACAGATGATTTGGTTGCAAACAATTAAAACACATGTTGCCTTGCTGAACAATCTTGCGCCTTGCTTCCACGTTGAGTTCCTTAAATTTACTTCAGTTGTATAGCTGATGATTCGAAGAACAAACAGGGCTTGCTTGCATAACAGTAGTAAAGGTGCGTGATTGATTTTGCTTATTGTGACTCTGATGTTATTGGTGGTTTGTACCCTAACGCTACGCGCACACAGCCGGCATTGGCCGAATTGAGCTCAGCCGATATCGGCTATATGCGGGCGATATGAATAAACCCTTCTGATTATATGAGCGCCCTCACACATAAACCGATAACCGAACCGACATCGGCCGTTAACGTCCGTCAGTAACGACAAATTCAAACATGTTTGTTTTTCTCGTCCAATGTCAGGTAAAAAGTACCAAAATGGACTGCGAAAAATTAACTTATTGGGTGCAAAACAAAAAAATTACCTATATAATCACATGTTTAGAGTACGTCAATTAATCGGTCGGCCTATCGGGTGCAATGTGCGCCTAGCGTTAGATGTATTCTCGAGTTCAAATACACGCTTTTCCAGAAAGTTTAAAAAATGTTGAGTTGTCGTTACGTCCGAATTTCTATCTCGATACCCCAAAATATCAGTGTCAGAATCTAGTTTTTTCTCAAGTAGAAAAAGTAAAATTGAATCCCAGTGCTCTACTGACTCCTTGAGCACCCTTAATGCGTTTATGGTTTCGTTGGTCGTGAAATACATACGCTTTGCTTCAGAAACTGAATACATTTTCCTCACAGGTTTATTAAACAAAATTTCAAAATAAGTCTTTTTTATATTGTCACGCTTGTCATATTTTTTTTTTTAATAATTGCCAAGCGATTTCATAATTTGCATTTGCTGGTTGCAAATGTTTTATGAGTGACAGTGCCTCACCCTTTACCTTCGTTTGCAAATATTCCAATTTCTCAACATTCGAAATGTTAGTTTTCTTGCGATCCATCTCTTCGAATAGATCGCGGTGTTTAGCTGAGGGAGAGCGGGAGACCAGGTTTAGAGTTGTGGTCGAGTGAAGTTCTGAACACATTGAAAACGACCAGCTATGGGCCACAGCTTCCAATTTGTTATCTTCATTATCTAAACGCTTTGTCGATGATGACATGATTTTTTTGAACGCGGCAGCGACATCATGAATTTGTATGAGTTTGACATAAAAGAAGAGGAATAACCTTATCTGTCGCTCGAAAAATGGAAATAGATCTAATGTGGCCACAACCACAGTCGTCGCGTAGCCCGGTCGTCGCCAAAATATGTATCTACATAAGAGTACATCTTAAAATAATTTGACAATTTCATTGTGTTCGGGCAATTAGAGTAGTTAGTAGAGGAGGTAGGGATCAGTGTGGCCACGGACAAATTTTTTTCCTACCAAAACTTCCTACCAAAAACTACCAAAATTTTATTTAAGTTTTTAATATTTCTTTTAATATCAAGTTTATTAAAAATGTAGATAACATAAGATTTAGAAAAACTAAAACACATCTAAGACAATAAAAACAAACTAACTACGTATAACAATTCATTTTACTGTACAGACGTACACAAATGTTTGTCTCTTTACACATGCATATTATTATTATTATTATTATTATTACGTCGGGGATACACGCGCTGCGACCTAAGAAGATATATTGTGCTAAACCCTAATTGTAATCACTCCAGCCTTATTCTCTTTAAGAAGTTAGGCACTGTTTAAAATTTTGGATGAAGAAAACAATCGTTCCCCGAAGTGTATCAGTCTGATATTTATGATACGTGGGCAGTCACATAGAATATGCTCCGGGGTTTCCTCCACCAGCTCACAAAAGACTAGGGACCATGGAAGTGCATTTGGGCTCCACGCTTTGTGAGACAGTCAGCTTTCGTGCCTTCAAACCCTTCACGTCCCGGAACCCACCACAGCGTTACGTTATTGTGAGCTCTCAAGTGGTTCAAAAATGTTTACAGCTTTCCACAAGCCTGCTGCCGTTTTAAAATAGTCTAACGTCTTTAACCTGCCTGACTATCCGACATAATATTTAATTTGGCCCCATTTGTCTTTCTACACAGACTCCGATTGCGAACACTTTCGCCTGGAATATAGTTGGGTATGTGTAAATTGGTGGACTTTCTGGAATTTCGGTCCAAATTTGCCTGCCCCGGTACTCTCGTCGTCCATCTTTGATCCGTCGGTATACCATGCTCGGGACCTTTCGACAATCATAGTTATTATCACTTCACTGCAGGTCCTTTCAGGAGTTCTGACCTTGTAGGGTTTGTAGAAGGATAACTCGGGATTATTCAGAAATGGCTTTAGAACCTCCAAATGATCCCGAAGATCCGAAATTTTCTTGCTGATCATATTGGGCAGTCGTAGGGCGCTCCAGCAGGCCTCCTTTTCAAATAGAATAGATAAAAAACATAGCTCCCGTAGTGGCCACGCGGACCAGTCGGCGCGGCTTGCTAAAGATGGAACCCGCCTTTACATGCGTAGCTTTTGGTCACCAGTACCGCATATGTGACATTGGGTCTTACTACCATATTGAGGGCACAATAGATCTCCTGGTCGCAGTGCATCCCTCAACTGAATTGAAAGACCAATATGTTAGTTTTGGTGATATTCCTCAAGTCTTGCAATGAAGTCTCTGTCAGGTGGACAATGGTGGACTCCACCGGTGAAATATTTGTGTAAACAAGGTTGCTAAAATGTTTGGAGATACATATTTTATATCTTTCGCAAATAACTATTATTATTACCAAAATCCAATCTAGATTACCAACCTACCAAATGGAAAAAAAACCTACCAGTTTTGGTAGGAAAAGCCCATGTTTGGTAACACTGGTAGGGATTACCTTTGTGACTGTTGCTCAATGAGCCCGTATGGTTTATAAGTGCACATCAAGGCAACCACGCACTCCATATGCCTGCTATGCGAGAGAGAGAGAGAGAGGGAGTGAGCTATGAGGGCAGGCTGATGAAGCGGTAGCGCAAGATGTGACCCTTTTACCATGTATCAATTGGGGGACCCCATTGGAGGAGTCATGCTCTAGCTACCGTAGGCTGCTGTAGGGACACGAATTTCGATACGATACGATACCATATCGATACTTTTGGCATTCGATACCGATATTTTCTACTCGATAGTTTAAAAACGATATTTTTTGGAATCGAGTACCAGAACCCTAGTATCGTATCGAATGTCATAAACTCACATTACAAGGATAATGTTATTAATAATTCGTCCCGCTATAAATTGGGCTTTAAAGAGCAGAAATGTGTAATTAGTTAGGATTGCATGTAGTGGAATTTGACCCCGCGACCTCGGTGTTTTAAGTCAACACATCAATCTCTACGTGGTGTTACACAATATGTTAGTGTTTGCCCGAGATTCTCCTGCGATTTGTCGCGCGCGCCTTAATGTTGTGGCACAAAAGGGGTCCCTACAGTTTTATGTCGACTCTGAACGGCGATTTGGTTTTAATGGGAAGCTGTTTTTCATTTTCAAGCTGTGCGCACTGCTAACCATTACACCACAGCGGCCTATATACGAGACCTATATTTAGATAAATTTTTTTGGATTTTGGTATCCATATTTGGAATATCGAGTCTTTTTATTCCGATATTAATGTGTACCCGATATTTTTAAAGCGATACTTTAAATGAGTACCATATCGATACATTCTGTTCGATATCGTGTCCCTAGGCTGCTGTGAAATGAGCTGGGATTTATTCAGAGATGCATTCATGCAGAGCCCCAGTAAGGTTTGTAAGCCGTAACTTACTACCATACCAAAAATGCTCCGGGAGAGAGTGAGAGTGATGCTTAAAGCATCGTGTGATAGCCAAGCTGGCTTAGCGTTGACCATTGTGATGAACCAAGCTGGTTTAGCGTTGACCATAGCTGAAAATGCCAGCATAATTGCATAAAAATTTCATACCCAATTAAGAACGAGCGAATTACTTTTAAACACAGTGCGTGTGTTTGTTCACTGCACTTGGTTTTGGGAGGGAGTGCGATATAAGTGCGTGTGTTTGTTCGCTGCACTTGGTTTGTGCGGGAAATGCAATATAAATGCGTGTGGGTGTTCGCTGTTCTAAGTTGCTTAAACATCCTGGCCCCCCTAGACCAGTGATGAAAAGTAGGTACAACTGTACTTTGTTCGGCCCTTTTATAATTTGAAAGTACATTCGGTACATATAGACGATTTTCGGTACATTTTCAACTTAGCCAAATAAATTTTCCAGGAATTTTTTCCTCCTTGCAGTTATTCTAACCGAATGCACTCTAACCCATCTCTTCTTAATCAGGCAACATCAACATTGGTTTGTCATATGAGCAGACAAGAATGATCAGAGATTTACTAAGGATCATTTCCGTTCGTTTGTAGATACCCTGCTAAGCCTAAAAAGCACATGCGGACAAGACTTACGCTTGGTTCGACCCCTGACTGACCGTAAGCAGGCATCTAAGTAAACAAAGTCCTTTATAGCTTTAGAGTAATGGAAGTTAACAGTGAAAGCTATTTGAATTCCTCCTTCTCCGCTAAACCAATCTCTTTTGATTCTTAAGGTTGAGTAAATGCTCAAAAGGTCAAAACACATTTTCAAATATAGATTAATTTACATAAATTATATACATAGTATTCCTCTCTGAAACTGATTGGAGGATTTCAAAAGCATGGTCAAGAGAGCTCCTAGTGAGTGCTGGCAAGTTGGTGCAGCACGTAGGAAGCGGTGCAAGAAAATAATTCGCCTTGTCTAAAACTTAGTTTGACCTCGAAAAGTTCTTCCAGTTTGGACAGAGCTCAAAGTATTAGAGGACGTGAATCCCAAAATCAGGCATGGCAGATGTTCGTCGTATTTTCGTACTGTTAAACAGATTTGACGTTATGTTAAATGTTTAAATTTTTTAGGTACATTCGTCCGCTGTTAGGTAAAATTTTTTCCTTAAATTAAGTACAATTTCAAAATTTGATTTTCCATCCCTGCCCTAGACCACTTGATCGTCTAGTAGACTGTATCATTAGCCGCGGGTTATCCGGCTCGAAGGACCATGTTTAGCTGAGGGAGAGCGAGAGACCAGGTTTAGAGTTGTGGTCGAGTTAGAGTAGTAGAGGAGGTAGGGATTACCCTTGTGAGTGTTTATGTATCGAACCCAATGGGCCCGTATGGCTTATAGGTGCAAGATGTGACCCTTTTACCATGTATCAATTTGGGGACTCCATTGGAGGAGTCATGCTCTAGCTTCCGTAGGCTGCTGTGAAATGAGCTGGGATTTATTCAGGGATGCATTATGCAGAGCCCCAGTGTGGTTTGTAAGCCGTAACTTACTACCATACCAAAAATGCTCCGGGAGGGAGTGAGAGTGATGCTTAAAGTATCGTGTGATAGCCAACCTGGTTTAGTGTTGACCATTGTGATGAACCAAGCTGGTTTAGCGTTGACCCTAGTTGAAAATGCCAGGAACTTATCACTTCGTTAAGTTCAGCGAAGAGATATTTGACAATTGCATAAAAAATGCATACCCAATTAAGAACGACCGAATTACTTTTAAACACAGTGCGTGTGTGTGTTTGCTGCACTTGCTTTATGCGGGAAATGCAATACAAATGCGTGTGGGTGTTCACTGTTCTTTGTTGATGCGGGAAATGCATAAGTCGCTTAAACACACGGAATCAAATCCACTTGACGCACTTGCCATCGAGGTCAGGAATTTGTACTCGTGGCAAGCGAAGCTCTTGGTGTGTCAGCTGTTGCAAATTGTTTATGGTGTTGGTTAGTGAAGACGAAGATCTACCGTCGCTGCCTATGTTTTGTGAAATGCGTTCAATTAACGCGCCCATAGTGCCCTGATGCTCCATTAATGCTTGCATTGCTGTCGAAGTATCTCTGTAAGATTGCTGATTATCGATAATTGTCGTATTACCATTCTCTGCTTGTGCACGCGAATATCTTGCTTTAATTGTAAAATATGTTTCCTCAATTTTGGCCCGATACTCGTCCTCTTGCTCAACCTCGCTAGCCGTTGTTGTAAGAAGATCGATTTCGTTTTGAATTTCGCCGTATTGCTTGAATAATTCTTCAGCACGCTCTACCCGCACTTTTAAATCATCAATTGTTGTATTTGTATCTGCACAAATACTTTGAATTCGTGTCAGACTGCTTTTGATTACTTTACGTTGTTTTTTAAACGAGTCTATTTTGTGGTGTTGTTTTTTACTTATGTTGACGTTTCTACTATGTTCTACTTGTGGCAAATGTCAGTGAACAGCTAAATATTGTGACGGCAGCATGCATTTGCTGCCAGATGTCTTGAATAGTACTCCGAAATATTAACTCCGAATGAGTCTCCAACTACGATGTTGCAATTTCAGACACCCTTATGTGTCTCCAAATAAGATGTTGCACCCTTGTGTCTCCAAACGGGGCAATGCTGCTTTAACACAATCGCCTGCCCCAACTACGATGATGCGATTACATACACCCTTGTGTGTCTTCAATGAAGATGATGCAGTTCCAGACAAACTTTTGTGTGTCGAATTTACTGTGGTGTATACAGAAGCAACTTGGATTCCGTGAGCATCCGGCTCGAAGGACCAAATTATGTATCAAACCAATATGCTGATTTGGTTTCTCTTCAGTGACCAGTAATCAAAAAATAAATGCACCGCAATCCAATTTGCTTTTGTCTTATACACTTTATTTAATATAAAGAGCAGAACGAGAAAACTTTGTGTATCTATATCTCCAAAAATTCAAAAAGTAAGTAAAGTTGGTTGCGAATAAAAATAAAAATATATAAATGTCAGAAATGGCAAGCCACGACGGTTGATATCAAATAGTATCATCAACACCCACGTTTTCACACTCTGTAGGCTTAATACTTTCGATTGGTACATAATTTGTTCATTAAGCAAATTAGTGCAAAATTAAAAAAATAATTTTTGAATATTAAATTAAAAATATCCTGGCCAGGATTTCTTCAGCCAACCCACTCGCAAAATATTTCTTGACACGTAAAATTTCATACAAAATAGATTTCATCAATTAAACAGATCGATGAAGGTCGTGCCCTATTCTGATCTTAAACTATAACTATGGAAAGTTTCATCAGAAAAAAGTTCATATAAATAAACTCGTATCGTAATGTATCGTATATTAACCGATTTAGCGCTAAAAAATATTTAAATGTAGTATGCGACGCACTTTTTTAATTTTTTATTCATTTAAATTTAAAAAAACCGAGTTCATAAAAGTATCATTACTAATAAACTGTAACTTACATATTACAGAAGCAGCAGCCAGGCATTTCGAATTTATCCGAAAATAAATTTGCGAATATTGAAAACAAAGGGGCTTTTGCACCGCCCAGTTAAGAACAGAATGCAAATACGTTTTATTAAAAGTGCTATACTAACTAAACTATCGAAACAACTCTTAGTCTAATATGTATCTACAAAAATTCCGAATTGGAATTCGACGAATCGGACAACAGATAATAAATGAATGAGTCAATTGGAAAGAGTATTTTTTATATTTATCCCCAACTAGGAACACATTTCGTCATTGTATTATTGTACGGATATGTGGTATTGTAAGGGCCGTTTTCTGAAGTAACCTTTAACTTTAAATCTCACTTTATATATAAAGGTTGGATTAAAAATAAAGCTATGTCTAGAGTTAAGCATTTCTATTATTGATTTTTCACGTATGTATGTTTCTTTGTTGTAAAGCAATATAAAATCGATAATAAAATGCTGTACTTTAGACACAATCATAAATTTTAATGAGACCTTTAAATATAAAGTGAGCTTTATAGCAGAGTTGTGAAAAATGCATTAATTTTTTAATGCATTAATGGTATTTAAAGCAATAATGGTAATGTAAAAAATTAATGCATTAATTTATGAAATTTAATGCAAATGAATATTTCAATGCATTAATTCTGAAAAATGTAATACTAATGAAATTTTTGTTTCATTAAATTATCCAAGCTTAATGCTAATGAAAAAATTTTAATGCACTAAAATGTTTAATGCTTTTTATCGTTTGTATTATTAAAAACCATTAAATATTTTTTTCTAGTAAAATATAAATAACCTCTTTTGGAAGGACTTGTTTTATGAAAATGAAAGCCAATGTGCATGCAACGCAGAGTGCTTTTGTAGATTTTTATGTTGATTGTTGATGCGTACCGATTACATATATTAAGTATGAGCCAAAATCGGGCAGATAGCCAGTTTAGCAGCGCATGTACACGATTGAGGACCTACTCTGATCTAAATCAATCAATAAACCGTTTTTTAGTTCCATTTGACAATGTGATTTTACCTATTTAACGACAAATGCCATTGAACTTGACATAGTGAAAACCAGCCTTAACGTCCGTCACTATCTTTTTTTGGCCTTAAAATTCTACCCTCAACGTCAGCAAAGACTTTTTACTTCAAAATAAAATTAGTTAATGGGTTTTTAATGCTTGTTATAATTTTAATGCAATAAATTATTGCAATAGAATTCATTTAAACATTTTAATGCTAATACAAAAAAAAATCATTAGTATTATTTCTTGGGAATTAATGCATTTAAATTTTCATTTACATTAAATATCAAAAATGAATGCATTAATCTTTTTCATTTACATTAAAATGCTATGCATTAAAAAAATTAATGCATTTTTCACAACTCTGCTTTATAGTTACAGGTTACTTGAGAAAACGGCCCTAAGTGTACGAAATAAAAGGTTATACATATGTACATACGAGATTTTGTAGGACTAGAAAATTCTCATTATATATACAGTGACTCAAACACATGACCACGTGTTGATTTTCTTCAAATATTCGTAATGTTTTTCGCGCTCATTTTTTTTTTTTTGTTATTTTTATATAAAAATAACGTCTAAGCTACGACGGATTCTGTGACAGCCCTGAATAAATAGGGCATACAAAAGGTAATTTCAAATATGTATGTACAGTAGGGTGGCCAGATGCGCTGATTTCATCAGTACATGTGCTGATTTTTTTCTATTGTACTGATTTTTAAGAGCCCGAAATCAGTACGCAAAATGTACTGCTTTTTGAATTTGTACTGATTTTTACATTTAATAAATACTTTTGTAAATTGGTGTAATTGACATTTACTTGAGGTTTACATGTTCAAAGCAATGGTTTTTGACAACTCATACGTGCGAGCAGATTGAAAGCATTAATTAAACTTGAACCATTATTAAAAAGGTGTCAACTTGCAATTGTTTCGTTTCCTAGGATTCCGCAAAATAACAAACTGTTTGGATTCAACCCAACCCGATTTGCAATCACGATTTGCAGGTTTTACAGGATTTACAGGAAAAGCTGGTTTTGCCATAAATAAATCTTATGAAAGGTGGTGGTGAGTTAATCATATATTAAGTACACTGAGAAGATGACAATAAGAGATTATCTTTTGATTATAATTAAACATCCACTGAGAAATCGGCTGTCAGTATTTCAAACCTAAGACGGCTACTGCTACGGTGCAATGTAAGTTCTAAAAATTTGGAAAAGGTGCAAACTACCGACTCTTGGATATGATATATGTAGCTTTTTTTTTGATTTTTGATGTTCGACCACCTGTAATTTTACTTGCACATACACAATTAACACTATTAAATTTCATTCGTACTCGAAAATTCGTTAAGCGATAATTCGGTAATATACCCTTTAGTCAACATTTCAATATGAATGTTGTATTTAATAAGCACACCAACTAAATATGTTTTAAATTTGTAGCTTTGTATTGATAACATATGTAGCTGTGTCGAATTTTAGGACATTAGCGTAAGCTTTTCTAGAGATAAGCTCTATGCGGAGTTCAGTTTGTATGGAAGGTGCCACGTCCCCTTTTCCAATGCATTTGCAATATATGAATCAGTGCTAAGTTTCAGTTCCCCAGCGTAATTGGTTTTAGAGATGTATTGGTTTTTTACGTTTTAGTCTGTATAAGAATATTAGGAATATCCCTAGCTACATACCGAGTAAATTTTTGTCGAAATATTTATTTTCAAGGTGCTGGCATATGTGCCAAATATGAACCAAATCGGTGCAGCCGTTTAGTAGTTTAGTGAAATACATTGTTCAGAGAACTGTATGAAATTGTAAAGCGTGATGTTTCAGATTTCTTAATTTTTTGGCAGAAACAACAAAAAGTTTTGATTTTTTTTAGCGAAAAACCTTCTACACAGAAGTTCCATAGAAGTGCGGTTGGTTATGCCTTAACACACTTAATTGAATGTCCATAAATTTAAGTTTGTGGTTATATCAAGGCGAAACTTTGAGAACAGTCCGCTGCTAACTCTAAATATAAACAACGACGCACTGAAAAAGTTAATACTTTCAAATACCTAGGAATAATGATCGACAATAAACTAAAACAAAAAAAAAAAATAATATTCTATATTTTCAATTAGAGCTCTAGCAATATGTACATACATCGGTGAAAACTGCATTTAACTCCATACATTAGTTTTTGCGTGAAGCGCTTACAAACATACAGACAGACAGACCAAAATTATAAACATTTTAGATTTGGCTTCTGTTAATCTAATAAACCCCTTATTAATTTTTCTTTAACATCTATTATGTACAGATATCGGCCTATTGGAATTTTATTATTCTCAAATGCATTCGTTTGATACCCATATGGCAACATTTAGGTTATCTTATCAAGTTAACTGAATTAAAGTTTTCAAATAGGTGGCAACCCGCTTCAAAAATATTTTCAATAGTAAGCTTCCTAATCCTCCTTAGTTTAATGTCCGTATTGTAATATTGCATTTATTTTACAAATTTAAATTCATTAAATTTTTCAAGCAGTTGGCGAATCCCCTAAAAATGTTTTCGGCATTAAAATTGCTTAGCGTCTTTAGTTTGATGCCAATATTGAAATATTTAGTTTATATTATCAAATTAATTAAAGTAACGTTTTCAAACAGGGTTGCCACCTACAAAAATATGTTCAACTGTATGCCTTTTTAAACCTCTTTCTTTTGACAGCCATATTGCAATATCAACTTTATCGGTAAATTGACGTAAACTGAAATTTTAAACAGAGGTGGCAACTTTCTAATTTTTTTCTTCTATATTGTAAGCTAGACCTCTAGCGATACATCGGTGAAAACTGCATTCAATTCCATGCATTAGTTTTCGAGTGATGCGCGTACAAATATACAGACAGACAGAGAGTTAAAAATTCTAAAAATTGTTTATTTGGCTTCTGTAGCTCTAATAAAAACCCACCATATAAATTTTTTTAATATCTATAAGGTACAGACATCGGCCTGTTACAATTTTATTATAAGTATAGATATAGATTTAATTTATTTTATCAATTTAATAGAATAAAATTTTTCAAAAAGGTGGCAACCCTCCTTAAAAATATTTTCGGCAGTAAAATTTCCTAAACCTCTTCAGTTTGATACCCATATTGCAATATTCAATTTATCTTATAAATTAAATTAAATTAAAATTTTCAAACAGGTGGCAGCTCTAAACAAATATTTTTGACTGAAAGCCTTCTTCAGGTTCTTTCTTTTGACGCCCATAATGCAATATTCACTTTTTCTTATAAATTTACTTAAACTGCAATTTTCTAAAAAATGTTTTCTTTCTATATTTTAAGTTAGGCCTCTAGTAATACATCGGTGAAAACTGCATTTAATTCCATGCATTCGTTTTCGAGTGATGCGTGTACAAACATACAGACAGACAGATAGGTAAGAATTCTAAAAATGATTGATGTGGCTTCTGGTGCTCCCATAAAGACCTTCCACATTAATTTTTCTTTAATATCTTTTATGTACAGACATCGACCTGTTACAATTTTATTAAATGTATAGATAACAAAAAAAAAATTAACTGGAAAAATACTACGATTATTTAAAAAAAAACACGTGGTCATTTGTTTGAGTCACTGTACATTCATATTTGAAAGTACACTTTGTATGCCCTATTTAATCAGGGCTATCACAGAATCCATCGTATTCTGATTTTTCGTGAAATCTACGAAATACGGATGGGTTCTGTGACAGCCCCGATTGACCTTACAAAAATAATTTTTTTTTTTCGCTAAACCTTTAAGTTATAAATGAAAAAAGGAGTTAGCAGGCTTTATTTCATATCAAAATAAAAATAAATCAATTGGAATTAGCATAGCAGTTTTTATACAAAATCAACATCTGCTGTAAACATTTTTGTAAAAAAAATAGAAGATATTAAGATTAACCATGGAGACTAGTAGGCGTAGTCTTTATCATTAAAGTTGGTGCGACGAATAGACCAGAAATAAAAGCCTCAGGCCCATTAAAGCGCTGGTTATACTTACATTGCAGTGCAGGGCATAGACACGCAGCGCATGTGACGCAGTGGTGTAATTATATTCCACATAGGGCGCATAATCTCCCAGGATCAGCTGTTCAGTGAAATCAATTAGTCTGTTCCAGTACTCCAGGATTTAGTTAGGAAGATATAACCGAAGAATGCGTATTCCTAGCCTAAATGAATAAAGTTAGTTTGCTGCTTTTTGTCATAATTTTCAATGGAATAGCTGCAACTAACTTTATAATCGACTTCATTTCGACTATGAATATGCCCCAATGTATGTACATTAGGGTGGTCCAAAATAAGTAAGGTCGGAATTTAATGCTCTCACACCTTAGGATTGTTCTATATCAAAAAAATCAAAAAATATTTAGAGGTCGCTCAAAGCGCTCAAAGTTTTCCATGTATTTTATATGGGGAAAAACCACTTTTCGTAAAAATGGTATAGAATTCTTGAAAATCAATATTTTTCGATCGGAGAACTCTGGTTCTCTTCAGGAGACTTCCAATAACAATTGTTTATTTAATAATTTATTAATACTAAAGATTTTTTCCTTATCCACCCATTTCATTTTCTGGGGGTTTTGGCGGACCTATAAAATATAGTTACTGTGAAGAAATGGTTAAATAAATAATTGGGTGTTATTATTGGGAATCTCATGAAGATAATCACAGTTTTCCGATCGAAGAATATTGATTTTCAAGAAATTTATACCATTTCTACGAAAAGTTTTTCCCCATATAAAATATATATGGAAAACTTTGAGCGCTTTGAGCGACCTCTAAATAATTTTTTATTTCAACAAATAAGAAAAATAGGGCTTTATTTTTCTGGTATAGAACAATCATAAAAATTCCGACTTTACTTTTTCCACATGCTTTTTTGGACCACTCTAATGTACATATGGGTGTTTCCAGCGGAAGGTCCACCACGACAAAAAAAATAAAAGATGTATATCTAACGTATTTACGGGCCGATTTGTCTGCTTTTTAAAGTATATACTGGCTATGTAAGTAAAATCATGTTTGCATAAAATGGTCTTCCTAGCTGGTGCCAAGGTCGAGATATTTCGAAAAACCGTATTTATGGTCCGATTTGGTTCGAATTTGGCGTATGTAGTTGAAACATAATAAATCATAGATTTTTAATAAATTGACCCTGAATTGGCGCTGAAGTCAAAATATAAAGTATATTCTACATAAAATACAAGTTTTATTTGCGTTAAAAATTCATTTAAAAGCAATATTAACAAATATATAACGATGGAAATTTATGTCACGTGACGCCACGTCACGTCACGTTTCACACTTGGGGTTGTAAAATAGAATTGAAACAATTTGCATTGATTCGAAAAACTCTAAAAACAACTAATAGAATTGCTCCAAATCATATTAAAATAAGTTTCATGAAAATAGCCATCCACAATTCGCAGAGTTTTGCGATTTTGTAAGAAAAGACAAAATCAACTTCCATTTTTTGTCACGTAACGACACTCTCTTTAAATGCTTATATTTCAGGACCAAGCAGTTCGATTGATTTCATTTTTCGGTTAAATATAGAGCTAATTATGTGCTATACAATGGCCCAAAAAAGTTAAAGAAAACAAATGGTATTCCTTTTTTGTATCACATTGAAATCGTACGACTGTCACGTGCGCCACGATGGGAATGCCCATATGTATAAGAACGACCTCTCAGTAAATCTGATGGACACTGGAACAGACTTAAGGCCGGTCCACATAGAACTTTCGCGTTGGCTTTGGCGTTGGCGTTGGTTCGACAGAACGCACATTTAAAGTATGCTTGCTACAATGAACGCTTGGCAGCGAATGCTTGGGCCACTAAATTAACATACTAACGACAGATAAATTAATATTTCATAACAATAATTGCGTTAAAAACGATATTTCTTGCCCGCACTTGATTAAAAAGGAAAAATATTTCACATAATTTTATTTATTTGCAACAGCTGACGAGCGACGCACGCGAAAAGTTGAGAGTTGGCCATCTTTTTGCTTTGTGTTGGCGTGAGCGTTGTCGAATTTTGGCTATGTGGACGGCTGCATTTGAATTAATGTATTCATAGTCAGCTGTTGAAGCGACGCCAACGCCAACGCAACGCCAAAGTTCTATGTGGCCGGGCCTTAAGGGTAATACTTAAAAGAAATCAGAGTGGCATATCTCTTGAAAGAGTCACATAGCGAAAAATCAAAATTCACCGAACTTCGCCATGATAATCGCTTGTATGCAAAACTCATTAAACAGATTCGATATGTGGCAGTAGTCATGTTATGCGCTGCAGGACAATGTAAGTATGACGAGCGCTTAACATGATGCCCTTCATGCTGAAATGTCAGGAGAGATTGTTTGAATAGCGCATTCGTAAGCAGGCGTGCCTATCATGCGAAGAAATCTGGTGAGGCGCCTCTGGAAAATCTGGTTGCCAGAATCAGCAATGCCATCACTATGAAAGAATTTGTCTTGGGAATTTTTGTAGACGCTGAGGGTGCTTTTGACAATGCCGCCTTCGATAGCATGTGCAACTCTGCTCTAAGTCATGGAGTAGATTCGGGAGTGGTAAATTGGATTCGTTCAATGCTTGTTGGGTCGTTAGGATTCAGGCAGAAGAAGGGGGTCAATATATCAAGTGCAGAGATCATAGGGACTATTTTGAGGGCAGTGCTCTTCCTTGCTCTGGTGCTTAGTAATTGATTCCAGCTGGTCCAACTTGTCGGCTCTAATATCCATGTACATATATGATGTGGCCTGCCTCATTACCTTCTGTGTCAGTTGTTTGTCGGAAGACGCAAATAACACTTATTATGATTGACACTTGAAGTAGTTAGAATAGCCTGTAATCCAAACTAGTGTTGTGATTTTCAGTAGAAGACGGTTGAAAGGCTTTATTCCCCGGTCTTTAAAGGCATCAAATTCAAATTCCTTCCGAAATAAAACATTAGGTGTAATCTTAAATAGTAAACTTTTATGAAAATTTCACGTTGAGCAATGAATCTCCAAAGCCCTAACAGTTCCTGCAGTGGGATTCTGGAAATCGCTATCGCTAGTTTTGATCGCTAAAAAATTCTAAAAGAATAGCAGGCGCGCCTAAAAACGCAACGTACTATGTACATATGTACCTCATATTTCCAGATTTGGCTGATAACAGAATTGATAGAACGACCGCAGTTGGGTATACATGTGAATGTTCTTAGGTTCTTTGTACCGAATCATAAATTTATGAAGTTAGAAGCGTTTAACTGAATAAAAAAAACAATTTTGGAATTAGCAGATTTTACTTAAAATTATTTTTAACGATACTACTTAAACTCTAAAAAATTATTTGCTTCCACCATCGTGTAGAGATACCCTCCCCCTTTCCGTCAGTATCAAAAAGTTATTTTGACCAAAAAGTGGAGCTATCAACTTTTACCGCGGCGTCGGCGATGTGCATACATTATTAAACTAGAACAAAAATATTTCCTTTAATTGGTGTAAAAAGGTGAGTGCGAAAGGCAGCTGTTGAACCTAACTATGGTCCTTCGCAGTAAGGGTTGCCAGACGTATTACTTGTTCGAGATGCAATCACAACCGACGTCTTGCGCGAATTATTAAAGTATCACGTTCGGTGTGAATTTCTAGCAACGTTTTATTAGTTGGGAAGTTGCAACAGTATTGCAAATTTTCATCAAGGCTGCAATATTGCTGTTTTTATTACGTGCCTCGAACAGGCCCGTACTGCTTTTGGGTGTAAACGTACTCCTTTTAATTGTAATGTATTCCCTTCTTCTCCCAGAAAGTCTGGAAATTTACTCCTTTTTTAGTTTTGTACTTCTTTTGTACTCCTTTTTCCAACTATTAATTTTTTATCATATGCAGAGTGTAAATTAAAAACTGTCGCACAGGTCTTTTTGAAAAATAAAAGGGTACTTTATAGATTTTGCGAAAAATTTGTTTATTGTTAATTTTCCACAGATTTTACTTATATTTTATTAAATGGTTTTTAAATTTTAACCTTTATGTGGTTTTACCAGCGGTAAACACTTTAAGAGAATAGCGCACGCGGCACGCAAGTCTTCGTCGGTTACTTTATTACACATCTTCTGTAACCATAGGCTAATTTCCTCCATTTGAGTACTTTATACTTACGGTGACCATCCGTCCTTTATTTTAAGGTGCTGTCCTTTATTTTAACCCCTTGTACATTATATTTTTTTTCAAAATAAAGGACGCCTTTTGTCCTTTATTTCTTAAACTGTCCTTTAAGTCGGCTCTGCATTTTTCAGAGGTAAATTTTTAAACGCAAAATATGACAAAAAAAAAATTCCCTTAGAAAATATAATGAAAACCTTCGCCAGTTTGTTTCGCACTCCACTTAAGGGTTTCTATTTAATCAGTTATCTTTGTACAATCTATAAAGCACAAGGAAAGTTGTGCTCAGGATTGTCTTGCACGCTAAGTTTCCAGTTCTACTGAAAGGGAACAATAAACCCCCTGCTGCACAGTGGCTCAAAACTGGCATTTAGTGTTCGTAATTCACTGGAGCCTTCATTTTTCACTTCATTTTATTTGATTGAATACTTACAATATTTGCAATAGACCACTTGAGCCTGATTTCTGAATTTTTATTTGATAATATTAGGTGTGTACGCGTATTGAGAGGACAAAATTCTCCAGCAGCAAAAGTTCTGAGAATTTAGCAGCATTCGCTCTCAAAGAGACGAAATATCAACAGAAGTACGAGAACGCAAAATTTGCAAAAACTTGCAACCTTCGAAACAGCTGATCACTTGCACAGTTGCCACTGGTGATTAATTTTGCAATTTATTTTCTGTTTGGTTCATTTTCCCCCGATTTGGCATTTTATACAATTGAATAGTTTTCGATAAGAAAAATCTTTTTAAAATACAAATTAATTATATGAATAAGTTATTTTTCTCAAAATTATTTGTGATATCACATGGTGACGCATTCAAAAACAAGAGTGTCTCCTCCAAACACCCATCATTGATCCAAAAACAATGTAATAGATATAGCNTAGCATGCTGCATTTGAATCTATTTTGGTATATTTAAAGGTAAATTATGGTACAAACGAAAAATGTCATACGGCAACCATGGTCAGCACACACTAAAGTAAACAAACTGGAGATTAATAGCAAATTAGCGAAAAATAAACACAACCAACGTTGTGCATATTAAATTTACTCACTTTTTCATTGTATACTAGCATTAATAATAAAATTTGCAACAAATAACTCAAAAAGGCCATATTTTCTTTTGTTTATTTACAAACATGTGTTTGTGATCAGCTGATTTTCTAACTTGCAAGTTTTAGCTGAGAAAAATTTTTCCAGCAAAAATTTGCAGCTCTCTTTCACATTCTGCTCTCTCAATTTCCCCTACTTTGCAAGTTTTTTGGGTACGAGAACGCAAAAGCAGTAAAAGTTTTCTAAAACTTTAGATAGTTAGGCGTACGAGTACACAGCTAATGTAATGGATATAGCACAGATGTAGCTTTAAAATTATAAAATTTTCATTTCAACAATCAACCTACCAAAACCGAAAACTTCAGCAAAACAACATTTTAGCATGCTGCATTTGAATCTATTTTGGTATATTTAAAGGTAAATTATGGTACAAACGAAAAATGTCATACGGCAACCATGGTCAGCACACACTAAAGTAAACAAACTGGAGATTAATAGCAAATTAGCGAAAAATAAACACAACCAACGTTGTGCATATTAAATTTACTCACTTTTTCATTGTATACTAGCATTAATAATAAAATTTGCAACAAATAACTCAAAAAGGCCATATTTTCTTTTGTTTATTTACAAACATGTGTTTGTGATCAGCTGATTTTCTAACTTGCAAGTTTAAGCTGAGAAAAATTTTTCCAGCAAAAATTTACAGCTCTCTTTCACATTCTGCCCTCTCAATTTCCTCTACATTGCAAGTTTTTTGGGTACGAGAACGCAAAACCAGTAAAAGTTTTCTAAAACTTTAGATAGTTGGGCGTACGAGTACACACCTTTTAATTGGTTTTGTGCAAAATACAGTATTATTCTTTTCCAGTTAATAAATATTAAATAACAGAAACTAGTTGAAAAAAATTGTATGGTTCACCCCATGGTAAAATAATTACAGGTATTGCCTTCCCAGAGAGCGCATATGCCTTATTTAAAAAATATCATTGTTGCCCATAGTAAAACGTTTATTGCTAGGGAAAAGGGATATTTCCATACCCCATATACCATATATGTTCACGTATTTTTTAAACAAAACCATGATTCAATAACTAAAGGTTTGTTCATTAGTGACATTCGAGTTTTGACACTCCCTTAACTCCCTTACAAAATATTTGCACACACACACGAACCCACAAAAAGTGCCTTGCTAAGGGAGAAGATTTTGTCAAGAGGGAGCGAGAAAACTGTTTTCTGAGCAAACCTTTTATTATTGAATCATGAAACAAACCATCTTCTAATGTTTTTATCACGGTTCACCCAAAACAAACAAAAAAAAATACACAAAAAAAAAATTTTGAAATGTTATAAAAAATGTTTACCAAAAATTTTTTTTTGCTTTTTAGTAAAAATTGGTTGACAAATGAAGGCCCCAGTATATTATGAACATTAAATTCCAATTTTGAACCACTGTGTGCTGGCTTCGTCGCGCAGTATGAATTATGATAAACGTATTTTGGTAGCAAAGGATTGCGAAGTCCTTGAAAAGGATTTGGCTTTATTTTTCGCTCCAGCAGGGAACTTGTATAATTAAATAATATAATTAACTGATAAATATTTTATATAAATTACGATATGGGCAAGGTACTTATATCATACAAGTTGTATGTGCGTATTCCCAAATCATTTTGAAAAAAATGTCCTTTATTTTACGCTGGTTAATATGGTCACCGTATTTATACTCCCCCTTTTGTTCAACATAAGGCCCATACTCAGAAATCGGTGCCGTGACATAGCCCCAAGTGGCATAACTCCAATTTTAAAATTTGGGATTATGTCACTCCTTGCGTAGTGACATAAACCCAATTTTTTTACTTGGGGGTTATGTAATTATATTTCCAAACGAAAACTCGACAAAATCCCAAATTCCTCATATAATTTTGCAAGCCAAAAAATTTGGAATGTGCAAGAGTAATGATAAATTTTTTTATGAAAACACTGGCATACAAGCTGGCTTTTGCCTGCATTATTTTCTTGACAACGCCTATAGCCCTTCGGCCGCGCTTAGGGATTATACCCCTTACTAAATAGAATTATCCTTTCTTTGTCGCCGTAAAATAGGGGCGGAAGTATTTTTACGCAGAACTTCTTTCTGCGTAAGCGGCCTTCGGCCGCGCTTAGGGTTTATTGCGAAGTGGCGGAATTATTTTTGCGCAGAAGAAAATTAATAGAAAATTTCGTTTTATTTCTTGAGCGTGTTATATGTGTTATAGCGCCCACCAATAAAGACAATAAAGCCCGCGGGCTTTATTCGTTTGCGAAAGAGCAATAATGGCAGCGGGATTTATTTCCCAAGGAAACGGAAACATTGAACTGAAATATTCCAATTATGTATACAGGCATACATTTGCATAAAATGGAACGTATTTTAAACGAATTGATCTCTATTTTTGCATACAGTGTAGTTCTGCGTTAGATTGCCTTCTGCAGTATACGCATGTAATCGAACGGTATTTTTGCCAATAACTCATAAGCGAATTATTGGAAATTTAAGGTAAATTGTTACTGTTTTTTAACCCTTCAATGCGATGCGCATATTTGTTCTCAGCGTCTTAAGTTTTTCAGTGGTGGCGGGCAAACGGGGACGGCTGCGGCAAGCGTGCCGCGCCGCGTCACGTCGCACGATGGGGCCAATGCGGACCGCCGCGGTTGAGCGCCAACAGGCCCGCTTCCCCCCTCGCCATTACGACGGAAAATTTATATGTTTATATACTTACATTATTTAAATGTACGATGAGGAGTTGGCGTTGTTTGTGTACCCACGCCGCAGAAATACTGTGGTGATGTGGATGACGCACGGGTTCTTTGAACTGAGAAGGCGACTGAAAGTTTTCACAAACAACAAAAATTAGTAAAGGGCCGTGGTCGAGTAGTTTGGGTGACATCAAGGTACACGGTAAACTTTGCACAGATTGCCTTGCAGAGCACAGTCGGCGTACTAATTTAAATGGTAATACAAGCATTTTGTGTCCAATTTTCCGTCATATTATTCAGCAATCGACGAAAGTATTTATTTCACTTTTTACTTTTTCATATTTTTTTTTTGTTGAAACTTTGAATCATGATAAAAACATTACAAGGTAAATTCATTCTCTCAATTCGTCGGCCATGATTTTTTTTCTGACGTTTGCCAGCATTTTAAAATCATATACATGAAATTGAGAATAAAAAAATGAAATGTTTCCCAATTGTTGTTGTTTGAGATTGAAAATGGAAAAGTGTGTGTGAGTTTGAGTTTTGAATTTTTAAATTATATTGCTGGCAAACGTCAAACTGCCTCTCAATCAGACAACAGCCTGAGTTTACTCACTTCCATCTAAATAGTATGAACTCAGTGCTGTGAACTGTATAAGGGTAGTGAGAAACACCGTATAAACAGTGAGTTTCATAGTTAGTTTTGAAATCAATGTTTAGCTGCAGTATACTCATTTGATTTCAAATATGGCATTGATATACTCTTTCCAAATCAAGTCAAGCGAGTGAAAAACGCTGTTATGAAAAGCAAGTCGAGCAATCGAATGATACTCATTGACTTCAAACAATTAGTAGAGAATACGACAATTTTGAAAAAAAATTGGATATTGATGAAGTATTTTTTTAAACATATTAGTTTTACTAAATTATTTAATTATCCACCTGACGTACATTTATATAACTAGTCTACAAAAGAAATGCACTGTTACCTCAGAAGACATCGGCTTTATAAGAGACTTGAAAAATAAGTTGCTTTATTATTTAAAAACAGTTGCTGTTGAAAACTTAACAGATTTGCACTGAACAAGTCCGGCCAGTTATGCCTCTTTAGAGGAACGAGGGTGTTCTGTCCGGGACGGCTTTGGCGAGTTCAAGCTGTTGGCTGCTAGAGGATGCGGCGGTGGTGGCGAACTGGCGCGCGTTGTGGACCGCCGGTGGCGAAGTCGAGCGGTTTCTGCTGGTTGCTGAGGTGGCGGTGGTAGCTAGTTGGCGCTCTGGACGGAACGCTGCAGTCGAATGAAGGAGCGCCTCGTAGGATACACTCTTGCTGTTGACGGAATACCCGTCTAGAGAGGATTTTCAGCGACCAAAAATATTGCCCCTAAGCTAATGCCGAATTTGCACTCGCGTTGCACCTTGCATAATAAAACGATTTTAAGTTTTGCAACATACACTTCAATGTGCGATTTTGATTTTATTTATGTATATACATAAATATACGTAGGTAAATTCAAAGGTCGATTAAACAGGCGCGATCAATTGCCGGTANCTTGCTTCCATCTGCAAATACATGTTGTGCGTATCTCTTAATGAAGGATTTGTGACAGAACTGGGTTATGAGAAGGTTTTGTGTGTAATTTTCGAGCGGTACAGTGAATCTGAGAGAGAAATAGAGGAACAAAGTCTTGGTAGAGAGATGCCGAAGTGGAGGCAAGTCGAGCATGAGATGGGCTTTCGGAATCTGGTTATACGCTTTGCAGCGAGGCGGAATCGCGATCAGGTGGGGGCAGAAAGCAGAGTTTAACGATCGGCCGTGTAAGCATGCCGGTTTGAGTACGCACGTCTACGACGCGAATATGGCCGTCGGGTCCGGGATGCGTATTTTCTATGCGCCCCAATCGCCATTCCGTAGGAGGCAGAGTGTCGTCATGGATGAGTACGCACTCACCGATTTTCGACGCGAGTTGTGTATTCTTCCACCTGTATCGCTTTTGAAGGTCTTTGAGGTAATCTTCCTTCCACCGTCTGCTAAACTGATGGTGTAAGACTTTGATCTTCTCCCACCTATTTAAGAGAGACATCCCTTCATGGTTCACTTCGGGAATGGATAGGAGGGGAGCGCCCCTCAGAAAGTGGCCAGGAGTAAGGGCTGTGAAGTCGGTTGGGTCTTGTGAGAGCGAGGAGATTGGGCGAGAGTTTAAAACAGCTTCGATTCGAATTAATAGGGTGGTGAATTCTTCGAAGGTGAATTTATAGGGTCCAGCAGTTCTTCAAGCACTTGTTATTTGAATCGAGCACTTGATAGTGTGAATTACTCACTCAATTGACAATGTTTTTTCAATGCTATTGCACGTTATGTTTGGAAATAAATGAGTGCGAGTGTGTGCAGATGTGAAAAGAAAGCGAGTGACTTAAAATGAAATTTGAGTGTATCCATGCAGCTCTCTGCTCTCAATGGTTATGTTTTATCATGCTTTGAATTATTTAATTTCGATTTTTTCCGCATGTAAGGGATTTGGGGAAAGGTAAAAAACTTTATATCCGTTTCCTTACACAGATGGATGGTATTTCTGCAATCCTTATAAATGCAGGTCATATTTTATGGTTAACTCTTTGGGAAAGGCCACAAATTCATAATAAACTTCTCGTACAAAAGTTGAAATTTGAAATAAATTTTTTATAATGATATTACATATTTTGTTTTTACTTGGCATTTGTTTCCTCTCTTGAGAAAGACCTTATAATGCTGGCAAACTTCAAAAAAAATCATAGCCGACGAATTGAGAGAACGGTTCTACCTTACTATGTTTTTATCATGCTTTGAATTATTTAATTTTCATACACATGTACATACATACATACATAT
This sequence comes from Rhagoletis zephyria, assembly GCF_001687245.7. NCBI lineage: Eukaryota > Metazoa > Arthropoda > Insecta > Diptera > Tephritidae > Rhagoletis > Rhagoletis zephyria. The sequence continues at coordinate 19,600 of NW_016158281.1, read as the reverse complement.
GTATGTATTAAATATATGCATTGAAATTTGTTAATTTCAATTTCTTCGTATAATAAAAGAAAACAATTTAGTTTAATGTTATCATATTAGTGAGCTTTTATTTAGAACAGGGGGTTTTGGATGTACGTGTTCTAAAATGGAGACAAGAGCCACATTAAAGATGAAATAATTCCCGCGGGTTTTATTTCATTTTTTAGGAAATGAAGCCCGCGGGCGTTATTGCCATATCGAAAGGGAAATAATGCCCACCGACAAAAGGCAATAAAGCCCTCGGGCTTAATTCCTTTTTCGAAAAGGTAATAACACCCGCGGGCTTTATTCCTTTTTTTAGGAAATAAAGCCCATGGGCGTTATTTCCGCGGGCCTTATTGTGGTACTCTTTCACAGGAGAATGCGGAAAAGTAAGTTTCCAGCGCAAAGACGTGTTAAAAAATTCTACATAAAAAGAGGTTATCAATAGAATTTGGTATATTTACGTAACACTCTTACCGCAGCTTCAGCTTACATAAATTGGAGGTAACATTTCTTGCATTTGTAGTTTTATTTCCTTTTAATATGTTTTCTAATATTGTGGTTAGGTTTTAAATAAAAATGGGAAAATTGAAGCAACTGACAACAGAAGAACGCAAGGCAATAATAAGTGTTCGTAAAGACGGTCATAATTTGCGTTATATTGGAGAAAAGTTTGGAAAATCTCACACAGCAATACGTAATGTCAGTGTCGGTTATGAGAATGAAAAAAGATTTTCTGCAAAAAATGGGGCAGGGACGGCCTAAAATAACAACTGAAAGAATAGATAAGAGAATTCTTGCAATGTCAGAAGCGAGTCCATTAAAATCTGTAAACAAAATTCGTTCAGAGTTGCTGCAAGAAGGCTTAGAGCAAGTGGTAAGCATGGGCGGGTGGCACCCAAAATCCCTTCTGTTAGCCATGCTAATATGAAAAAGATGATGAAGTTTTATGTGGAGCATGTCCTGAAGCCCGAAGAGTTTTGGTATAATGTCTTATGGACCGATGATTCGATGATACGACTTAAGTATTCACATGGCATGGTTTACGTATGGCGTAAAGCAGGCGACTCATTGTCCTATAAGTGTACTGTTCCTACCGTTAAGGCAGTAGACAAAGGTTTAATGGTGTGGGAATGTCTCTGTGCTCAAGGTACGGGCGATATAATCGTTTTGGGAGGAAAAGTTAATGCAGATGTGTATTTTTGTATTCCAACAAGACCATGCACCTATTTATTCACACCGCAAAAACGGTTGTGGAATATCTCTCCAAGGAAAATTTTACAATTTTAAAATGGCCACTGCAAAGTCCCGACCTCTCTCCAATAGAGAATGCTTGGGCAATACTAAAAATTCGTATTGCTGAAGCAGCGCCTCAAAACTTGCGACATATGAGAGAATGCATAATTTCAAATTGGAAAAATATTAATCCAGAGGAATGTCGAAAGCTTGTAGACACCATGCCAGATCGACTTGCAAAAATGTCACTGCGAAATAGGGGCCATCGTGGATATTAACTATGTTGGAAACTTAATTTTTCAAGATTTTTCGTAAAAATATATTAAGTTTCAAGATCCGGCAAAGAACCTTAAAATTTGTTTTTTATTTTGTAGTAGTCGTTTTGACAATTTATAATAAACAGGGAACGGATTTTATGGAAATTGCCTTTTTTTCTGCTAAAGAGATAGAGTATATTCGATTAAGAATGTCCACGATTTAGCTTTACCTGATTCCATATATACGCATTTGATGTTGCCTTTTTTTGCCTTTTTTAAGATATTTGCCTTTTTTTTGCCTTTTTAAAGATATTTGCCTTTGCTTGCCTTTTCTACCTTTAAAAAAGCGATTATAGCATTTACAATTTTTTTTTAAGATTAATGAATATACACATGCCCATGCGGCTTATAGAAGCGTTAAGCGTAAAGGGCGAGGAAAACGCCCTTGTTCCTGATTCCATATTTAAATTGGGCTCCAGTTGTATCAACTTACGTCGAGCGCACATTTAGTACATTCAAGGCTTTTCTTCGCGAAAATCGAATGAAAATGCTGCCAGAAAACTTCAAAATGCATCTTGTGGTTCAATGTTACTACAACTATACAGATTAAAGTTTTATTAGTTAGAAACTCGAAAGGATAAAATAGTCAAAGATTCAAAGTACAAATTTTTCATATCATGGAACTAGTTCATAGTTTTTCCCTTTTTACTTGTAATATAAACATTTCTAAAATAAACGTATTTTTTGATTGTTCTTTGTATTTTATGTCTTTTTTTAGTGCCTTTTTTGCCTTTCTTGCAACATTTAGTGCCTTTTCCTGCCTTTTTCGCTATTTTATTTTGCCTTTTCCAGCCTATTTCCTTATTTTATTTTGCCTTTTTATAGGTTTTTAGGTCCTAAAAATCCGTTCCCTGATAATAAACATTTGAATTAAGCAGTATATTTCTTTTGAAAACGAACATATATTAATGCTATTTGTGTTTGAGTCATGGTATCTCGGCAATCGGATATTGTTGGAACTGGTGACTAGGAGGCCATTCATTCGAACAACCCTACACATTTTTTTTTATACAAAGTATAAGAAAAATACACCTGAAAAAGGCATTCACTTATCTGCCAAAGCTGGCGAATGAAATAACGATTAAAATTTTAAAACTAATTGAGTAAAGTAAAATATTTACAAAGTTAACAATAAAATACGTTTTTCGCAAAATCTATAAAGAACGCTTTTATTTTTCAAAAAACCTGTACGACAGTTATTATTTTACGTCCCGTACTTTGCCATTCATATTGTGTGAACACTACTTAGTAAGCAAAGTTAAGTATGATAGTAAAAAGGTGTAAGCATGGTCGTAGCCAGGTAGGTGCAGGGCGCTCGGGTATAAAAATCAGAAAAATATTAAATTAGTTATAAGTAGGGTTGGCAGACTCTGAAACGGAGAAAGGACTACATTTCTATTTTCGACCTAAAAAAGCAGTACAAACATAAAATGGGAGTATTTTTATACCTTTCATGAGCATGAAATGGTATTATAACTTTGGTCCGATGTTTGTAAGTACCAGAATAAGAAGAGATAGACCCATTAAAATGTATACTTAAATGATCAGAACGCCGAGCTGCGTCGATTTAGCCATGTCCGTCTGTCCGTCTGTCTGTCTGTCTGTCTGTCTGTCCGTCTGTTTGTATGCAATCTAGTCTTTCAGTTTTCGAGATATCCAGATAAAATTTAGTAGGTGGGTGTATTTTTATAATGTATTAATCATTTGTCGGAACCGGAAGAATCGGACCACTATAACATATAGCTCCCATACAACTGATTGTTCAGATATGAGATTTTTCGTTATAACTTCTTCATTTACGCAGCTAGGAACATGAAATTTCGCAATACTTTCACCCATTATCAACAGAAAACTTAGAGTGAAAATAACAAAGATCGGGTCACTATAACATATATCTCCCATACAACTGATTGTTCAGTTATAGGAATTTTCGTTATAACTCCTCTATTTATGCACCTAGGAACATGAAATTTTGCAATACTTCCACCCATTAACAACAGAATATACAGCGGAAATATCAAAGATCGGGTCACTTTTACATATAGCTCCCATACAACTGGTTGTTCAGATATGAGATTTTTTGTTATAACTACTCCATCTATGCAGCTAGAAACATGAAATTTCGCACTATTTTCACTCATTATCAACAGAAAGTAACAAAGATCGGGTCACTATAACCTGTTTATTGCCCCCATACAACTGATTGTTCAGATATGGGGTTTTACTGTAAAACTCCTTTATTTGGACAGCTAAAACCGATAAATTTCGTAAGCTATTTTATAAATAATAATACAAAGTCTACTGAGAAAATCGTCAAAATGTATGCTGTGTATATGCTTCATCTCTTATACCACTGATTGTTCAGATACCAGTCTTTGCGATATATCTCCTTGATGTAGGTAGCTAAACCCATTAAATTGTGTTACCGGTTCACGTACCGATCACACAGCAGTGAAAATCATTTAGATTGGTGCTATATAAGGTATATCTTCCATACCTCTGATTGTTTAGATATTATTCTTTATATATGCATCTCCCAGCAATGGGTTGTGCGCTGGGACCGCCACGTAAAAACCACTTCCAGTGAAGAAGCAAGGCAAAGCCTTGGATGAGACCCCCCTTATGATGACGACCACGGCAAACGTTTAAAGGACTACGATTTGAGGGCATGCACCTGGAATGTTCGGACCCTTAATGGGGAAGGTGCCTCTGCCCGGCTGGTTGATGTCCTCGTAAGGACAAAAGCTGACATCACCGCCATCCAAGAAATGCGTTGGACGGGGCAAGGCAAGCAATGTCTGGGGCCTTGCGACGTCTACTACAGCTGCCATGTAAAGGAGCGCAAATTCGGTGTTGGATTTGTTGTGGGAGAGAGACTCCGTCGCCGAGTACTGTCGTTCACCCCGGTGGACGAGCGTCTAGCCACAATCCGCGTCAATGCGAGATTCTTCAACATCTCGCTCATCTGCGCCCATGCCCCGACGGAAGAGAAGGATGAGGCATCCAAGGATCTCTTCTATGAGCGCTTGGAGCGCACATACGAGCGCTGCCCCCGTCATGATATCAAAATCGTGCTTGGCGACTTCAATGCCAGGGTGCGCAAGGAAGGGATCTTTGGAACCACCTTCGGAAAATTCAGCCTCCACGACGAAACGTCCGACAACGGATTGAGGCTGATCGACTTCGCCGGGGCCCGAAACATGGTAGTATGCAGTACTAAGTTCAAGCATAAAAAGATCCGTCAAGCTACGTGGCTGTCTCCGGATCGAAAAACGAGAAACCAAATCGATCATGTTGTGATAAACGGAAGGCACGCTTCCAGTGTTTTAGACGTACGCACACTCCGAGGCCCAAACATCGACTCGGACCACTATCTTCTTGCAGCCAAGATACGCACCCACCTCTGTGCAGCAAAAAATGTGCGCCCAAATATGCAAGGAAAGCTTAACGTCGAAAAGCTGCAATCACAACAGACAGCCAGCGCTTTCGCTACTCGACTCTCACACCTGCTCTCAGAGAGCACTCTTCAACAAACCGACATATGCGAGTAGTGGAACCACATTTCCCGCTCATTAAGTACCGCCGCCGAAGAAGTAGTCGGATTTCAGCGAGCCCGAAAGAATAACTGGTACGATGAGGAGTGTCAGGCAGCTGCAGAAAAAAAAGATGCCGCCTACAGGGCCACGCTGCGATCGGGCGCAACTCGCGCTATGTGGGACCGCTATAGGGATCTGAAGAGGGAAGCGAGACGTATTTGCCGCAATAAGAAGAGAGAGGCCGAAAAACGTGAGTGCGAAGAGCTTGAAATGCTGGCCAACAGGAAGAATGCCCGAAAATTTTACCAGAGAGTTAGGCGACTTACGGAAGGTTTAAAGACCGGGGCGTACTCCTGTAAGAACAATAATGGCGACCTAGTAACTGATGTCCAGAGCGTACTTAAATTATGGAGGGAACACTTTTCCGCCCTACTAAATGGAAGCAGCACGGAAAGTTGTGGGGAAGAAGAACCCGAGCCCGCAGTCGATGAT
>NW_016158281.1:4130-13982 GCF_001687245.7 Rhagoletis zephyria | reverse complement strand
AGAAGGACTTGGCTTCACTTGGCGTTTCCAATTGGCGTCAGTTGGCACAGAGGAGAAACGACTGGCGTGCTTTGCTGAACTCGGCCAAAATCGCTTAGGCGGTTACAGCGCCAAAAAAGAAGAAGAAGAGAAATATAAACGTCAAGTGAAATGAGTTGCTATGCTCGGTTGCAATTTCTTTAGTATCCACACGGTTGCATGGGAGATTGTTATTACAAGTTGTAAATTTATTCTCATTAGGACTGCTCTCATAAACATCATTTGTATATTGAATTCCCCCAAAATTTAAGCCATTTCCCGATTCCCCGAGAAATTCATACTCCACCAAAATCGGGGAATCGGGACAGGCGGCTGTCGGCATCACTGATCAGAACAAAACAAATTAACAACAAACACATCATTTTGGCAATCAGTGCAACCGCAGGGAAAATCTATCTTCGCCGGTAACACGGGGCAACCATGGTAAAGGCTTTAAAAATATTATCCCAGTGTTATATTAGCGAACGATTTTGATATATCTGTGTTCGTATGGAAAAGTAGCTTATGTCGAGAGGCTGGCTTTAGTATAATGCGGCATTCCCTTTATTCTTTAAACGACAAGGATTTTTAATATGAGACTTAATAAGAATATTGACTTCCTAGTACCGGAACTATTTCTTGCACGTTTATTCGTCAAAAGTTGTTCAACGGCTTAGCGCCAGTGAGTCGTTGGCAATCGTATGCTGCGAATGCCGATTTATACTAAAGCCAACCTTTCGACATAAACTACTTTTCCATACGAACACAGATATATATTTATATATGCAGCAGAGAGAATATTGAGTGAATCAAAAATATTTATCATTTTGAAAACTGGGACGATGTTCGATTGGGTGATATTCTATTATGCCGTAGTGCTGCAAAAACATCGATGTTTGAAACTATCGATTTTTCGATGTTTTTGCCACTAAAATATCGATACTATCGTGGTTTCTTGAGAATTTTAACTTTTTGTTTGAAGCTGAAATCCTTATCAATTAACAAACATAATTTTTTAATAAATTACATTTATTATTTTAAAATTATCCAATAATTAATTTAAATTTTAATTAAACTTGTATTTAAGGTCACATTTAATTTATAATTATATAAAAGTATTCATAAAGCAACAACACTATTAATATGTGTTATAAATTATGTCTTATTAAATAAATTAAAGGGATTAATCCAGGGTACACTTCAGGTTTTTATTCTTAATTTTCCCAATTAGAGATCGCACTGACAAAATCACTTTGTTAGTAATAACCAGGGCTGAAGAAAATAAGCAAGAAACAAATCCGTTTTAAGCGCTTAGATAAGCACAAAAACATTGGTAAATATACTCGCAGAATAACAAAAATTAGGTACAGTTTAATGTGATTTTATTCAGTTTACTTCAAGGATTGAAAAATTACAATGGACACACTAGTGTTGCTCGATATTCTCAAATAATGGAGATCTGCGTTGGTTGGTCTTAATTTTTTTAAATATTCGTTATTCGGTATTCAATGCTGCCCGTAGAGACAAACCATTCGTATTAATTTTTTATATCCAAGCAGAAACGAAATTAAAGTTACGGGTTAATAAAAACTAGATCTCTTTTTATATGTTATTATTTTCCTTGATACAAATATTTCAAGGTAAAACTGCTCGCTCAATTCGTCAGCCATCATTTATTTTTTGAAGTTTGTCCACTTTATAAGATTGAAATTTTGAGAGCAACTGAAGTGAGCAATGGAAGATTGAAAATTTGAAAACATTTTTGTTATGTTAGCAAACTTCAAAAATGTTCAGGCTGTCTCGCAGCGGTTTCTTCAAATTTTTATATCATGATTATTTTCGAACATTTATTTAGTTCGACGAATAAAAAAAGCCCAAGAAATGGTCAAGAAAAATTTATAGAGCCAAATTATCTTAAGCAGTACGAAGTTATTAAGAAATTCGCTACGCTTTCTACTATGGTTTGCTAAAGTTTGTTTGTGAAGAGTACCAGGCACCCTTGTTTTCAACAGAAATATATGCCCGTTCCATTATTTCGTAAGGAAAAAGTAAGACAGCAGGCTGTAAGCTTAAACTTTTTGGCCCCGGTAATAACTATTCTATTCTATTCAATTAAGGATATTGTAATCTAAAATTTTTTAATTTAACATATTTATATCTAAAATATTGCAATATAACTTTTTTCTTTTTTTCTTTTTTACATTTATTTTTATTTTAACTAATGCAATAATAATCTTTAAGGGTTGATCTAGGCTCGAAGAGTCGTAATAAATAAATAAATAAATAAAACTTCCCTGAACACTTATTGTTAGGCTTTAGCGTTCTGTTAAAGATTATGAGTTGATTACGCTTTAGTTTTTATACTTCTTGCCTGCCCCAAATCAGCAACGGATAAACTTTCCAATGATGGCATATCCTCTAAAAACATCGATAGTAAGAAAAACATCGATGTTTTCAAAAAAATATTTAAACATCGATACTATCGATAGTGCTCCGATGTTTTTGCAGCTCTATTATGCCGGCGTATTGCGCACACTGCGCAACTCTGCGCCATTGACGTAATCAAAAATTTAGAAATTATATATTTGCTTCAATGTCGCAACATGTATAAATACATTCGGAAGCCGTTCAATGGCTATCGGGATGTGTTTGAATTAAAACAATTAAAATTACCCCAATTGCCCTACTCAAACCTACTCATACAAATCTTGCCCTCTCAATAAAAGGATCAGTCCAGCGCCTTCGTCTTGACCTGCAGGCTGTGTCGGAGTCACAGCCGCTAAACTTAAACGTAGAATACGTGATATTATTATTAAGATCACATTCAAGTTAAAAACGGTACATGAAATATTTGTTTTGATTGTATTGAATTGAATTTAATAAATCAATATGAATTGCAAAATATTAATACTTAGCAATAAAGAAGCAGATCCACATGAACTTCAATCATATGTACCATCAGCTTATAAATAGATATATGCCACGACGTGTATCATTATTTCGATTCATTTTTATTAACTTTCATACTGCACAATATTGTATTACTTTTTATATTAGCCTAGGTCCCCGTGTTAGTATTCTTCTTCGAGCTCCTGCTCGCCTTCGCATTATCTTCGTCTTCGTATTTGTGCATAAGTTAGATAAGACTTCTGAAATAGCTGGCACCTATCCTAAATATAGCTAAGAAATAAACAAATCTCTAGCGTCTGATATTGTGATACCTACATAAATATTTCATGTGCCTGATGAGTTAATTTAAATTTAATTTTTTAAATACGTGACAACGCTCCTAAATAAAGTTAAAAAGTTAAACCCATTTAATTTGATATCCATATTTTTAATAATTGCTTTAACTTATTAAATAATTTGAGTTTACGTTTTTATCAGGTGGCAACCCTCATTAATAACATAAATATTTAAACTAAGGATATCTTATCACATTGGTTTCACGTAATATTTTAATATTTCATTTAACTCATGCATACTTTATTTCAATTCTAATTCTGAAACAAAATATTTTCAAACCACAACCTCTTTCGTCTGACATCCGTATCAGGATATACATTTCAATTTCCTTCCTTTACCTAAATCGAACTGGCTTTTTGAAACAGGTGGCAACCCTCCTACATATGTGTAATTAAGAAATAAAGCCTTTTAAAAACCATTTCGATCGATACCCATATTGCAATAATTGATTTAACTTAAAAATAATTTGAATTTAGTTTTGTTATCAGGTGGCAACTCGGTTTGAAAAAGTAAGAACCTATTGCACATCTACAGGCCACGCCCCTTAATTTGATACCTCATTTTGTAAAATCGAACTAACATTACAGATCTGATGATATGACAAAAAAGCTTTCGCGTATTATTAAGGCCTGTATGCAGCTGTCGGGAAAAGCAAAAAATCCATATAAAATGACGTACAAGAAATGGCTAAGAAATTTTCTTGAGTCAAATTTCCTTAAGGCAGTACGCAGTTCTTAAAGAATTTGCCACGATTTCTACTACGGTTTTGTAAAGTTTTTTGTGAAAAAAGAGCAACAGGCAACCCATGTTTGCAACAGAAATATATGCCCGTTCCATCATTTCTTGAGAAAAGAGTGAGGCAATAGGCTGTGAAGTAGGGATGTTGTGAATGTGAAATTTTAGACATCCACGGATGCGAATGCGGATGCGAATGTCTAACAGCTAACATCCGCGGATGCGAATGCGAATGCGGATGTCAAGTATTTTTAAGAAATAACCAGGTAAGTAAACTAAGATATTTAGGTAAATAAAAAAATTTAAAAGTTAGTAATTTTTAATAATTTTTATTTTACTTAGTACTTAAATTTAAAAATTGAAAATTTTATTTAATAAAAAGTAATGAGAATTGCATCGGGGCTGCAAATGTCGGATGTATCACTTGAAGAATCTAGCATAATGGTGAGATCGTTGTTTAAACAGCGCTTACAACCAAAACAGATTGTCAGGTTTTTCTGAGGCTTTTTTAAAAGAGTTCTTCATTCTCATTCCTTTAGCAGTTTCAGAATTTGGGGAACTTGTAACGTCATCAGCGTTTTTCGATTTTAGTTTTTTAATTCATTTTTAATGGGTCTTCTGCGAATGGTTTGAAGAATTTGTGCTTATAGCGAGCTAGATACATAGGTGGATATGGAATATAAATTATTATTTTCCAGGAATGAAAATTTTTGAACAAAATTCTGTTTTTAAGATGCTGGCTGCCAGCCGAATCGGATTAGAATCAGTGTTGCCGTTTTAGCCCTTTGGTGGCTAGATTTAGCTACCACATACTTTTTTTGGCCACATAAATTTAAAATTGCCCCTAGCCCTTTTTTTAGCCCTTTTTAGAGTTTATTCATACTTGGCATGAAAAACTTGTATTAATTAATTAATTTTTAAACTAAGAATGACTGATATATATACATTAGACTGCATCAATCCCCATAAAAAAAAAAAAAATTGGTACTATTTTGCCATTGGAATTATAAAATCTATTATATTTTAAGACGGCCACCAAAATATTTCGGAAAAATATTAAGATTTAAGTGAGCTGGACCGATTTGAAAATACCTCCAAAAATGGAGTTTTTTATGAATAACAATAGTTTCTTAAAGATTTTTTTTAAAAAATCCCCTCAAATGACGAAACGGTTTAAGCTTAAAATATTTGCATAAGAATATTTAAAAAAAAAAAGAAAAAAAATTTTGAACGGAATCGTAATGATGAGATTTTTGATGCTGTTTTTTTAACTTTTTTCAAAGATTGGTATAGGAAAAACTTGAATAACTGAACCTAAACTCTTCCGATTTAGACTTAAGAGGTGTCAATGGAAAGGTATTTTCCCTTTTATTTCTTTGCTAATAAACTCATTCAAAGGATGGAAGAGAAAGGTAGGATGAACGAACTTCTTTCAAAGTTGAATTAAGTTGTGTTGGTATTCGAAAAAACAAGATGGGACACGAATGTCGTTTTTTTGGCCAGAAATAAAAACAGAGTGAAAATACCTTTCTACTGAGATCCCATAAGTCTACATCAGAACATTTTTGGCGCAATTATTCAAGTTTTTCGTAAACCAATCTTTGAAAAAAGTAAAAAACAGCATCAAAAATCTCATTCTTACGATTCCGTTGAAAAGATTTTTAAAGATTTTTATGCAGATTTTTTAAGCTTAATCTAATTTGTCATCTGAGAGGACTTTTATCAAAAAGTTTTTTAAGAAACTATTTTTATTCATAAAAAACTTCATTTTTGGAGGTATTTTCAAATCGGTCCAGCTCGCTTAAATCTTAATATTTTTCCGAAATATTTTGGTGGACGTCTTAAAATATAATAGATTTTATAATCCGGGCGGAAAAACCGCAACTTTTTTTGGTGATGCAGTCTAATATACATGTATGTATATAAGATGGAGCATAGAATGCTCATTAAAGTGTTTTATTCCAGTTAGTTTACAAATTGATTGAAAAGTATAAGTATATTAAATAAATGATTTTAAAAAGAGATTCAGCAACGGCTTGGACAATACGACGACTTCACGGCTCGACCACTTCAACTTAGACAACTTGACGACTTTACGACGGAAAACTACTTTGGCCACTTAACAACGTGAACGACGATTCGACCACCAACTAATTCGCGACTCCTCTTCAACTCTTCGATCGACGATGGCTTTTCTATTCCTACCACTTCTGCTACTTGACGTTTTCTCCATTCTTTCGACCACTTCTCTCGTACTCCAGCGGGTTGCCAACTACATATTTTACATTCGGCCATCTGACTACTCATCGTCTGTCCCAGACGATAATAAGTCATCGTTGTGTTCGACGTATTTCCATAATTTGATATTGTCAGCACTTGTTGTTGTAACATTCGGACCTTCTACCTGCGCTGCCTTTCGAACATCATAGCGGCCGTTCCTTTTGACTTTTACCACCTCATATGGACCGAGAAATGGACTCGCCAGCTTCTTTCCAGCGACAAACTGCGTGCGTTTAACAGCCACCAGATCTCCTTCTTTGTAGATGTATTCACCTTTACGCTTTTTGTCATAATTCTTTTTGTAGAGGTCTTGAGCTTGCTGTATTTGCTTTTTGGCTTCTTCGCGAGATTTCTGCCTCTCCGTTTCAAAGCTTTCTGCACATTCTTGCTCTAGCACGCTCAAAACTCTATCACTAATTTGGTTTTTCATTTGTACGCCGAACATCAACTCAAACGGCGACTTCTTGGTTGAGCTATGCATATGTGAATTGATTGCCCTTTGGACTTGCGGAACAAATTTATACCATTTTGAGGGATCTTCCGCGGACAGCTTTGAAATTATAGACAGGATTGATCTGTTAACGCGTTCAATTTGCCCGTTGCCCCTAGCAACACCCGTCGTGGTCAAGACGTGTTCGATAGCATTCGACTTAATGTATTCCTCAAAGGCAGTGGAAGTAAAAGCTGCACCACGGTCGCTCACGATGCGAGAAGGCAGGCCGAAGACGGTCGACCACTCTTCCAGTTTTTTAAGTACCTCATCGCAGCTTGTACTCTTTGTCGTAAATAACCAAACAAATTTTGAAAACCCGTCGACCATAGAGAAAGCGTATTTATATTGTTTAGTTGTTGCGTCCATTGGGCCTAAATGGTCAACATGCAGCGTATGTAGAGGTAGACTTCCTTTGTCGATGCAGCACAGATAACCCTCTTGTTTTCCGAGTTTCTTGTTATACAGCAAACACTTTACACAGGCGTTGACTATTTGTGCTACTTTACGTTCTATGTGGGGAATCCAAAACTGCTGCTGTACGCTATGCATCGTCTTTTGAAGTGCGAAATGGCCAACTTTATGAGCCTCAGTTATAATTTCACGTTCCATCTCCTTGGGCACGACGACTAAATTATTACCATTCACGCTTTTATACAAAATATCTCTCGCTTAACGTTGAACCCATCATAAGGACGACTTTTAAGAACTTCTAAAATAGCGTTGGTGAAACTGTCTTTTCGCTGAGCACTTTTTAAGCGGGCTGAAATCTGCGAGCCGATTGCCAGCACGTTTGGAAAGCGACTCAAGCAATCTACGTGTTTCAACTTATTTCCAACACGGTGCTCAACTCGAAAGTTGAAATCTTGCAGGTACAAAATCCATCTGGCAACCTCTCGTGGTACGTCCTTCTTTTTAATGGTTTGTGTAAACGCGGAACAATCGGTGACGAGCGTAAAGTTAACACCCAGGAGGTAATTTCGGAATTTCTCGATCGCAAGGTAGGCTGCTTTGACTTCTAAAACATAGCTGTGGCGGTTAGCATCACTAGGCGTCGTTTTCTTGCTCCAGTAAAGTATAGGATGCAAGCTTCCATCGAACTTCTGCAACAGCGTCGCACCGAAACCGTCTTTCGAGGCATCAGTATGTAATTCCGTAGGAGCGTTTCTACAATAAATTCTTAAAACTGGTTCAGCACATAATGCATTCTTCAGCAGACTGATTGCTTTCAGTTCGTCAACTCCGACTTTAAAAGGCACATCCTTTTTCAACAAGTTTGTCAGAGGCCGTGCTATCTGTGCATACCCTTTTATAAATTTTCGGAAAAATCCGGTTAAACCTAAAAAGGATTGCACCGCTTTCACATTTCTCGGTGTAGCGAAATTTCTAACAGCGCTTGTCTTCTCTTGGCCTGGCCAAATTTTGCCACCTTCTATTGTATGGCCGAGAAAGTCGATCTTGCTCTCCAAAAAATGGCACTTCTTCCATTTAATGTTTAGGTTGTACTTGGACGCCACTGACAGTACTTGCTTCAGCTTGGTGATACATTCTTCAGACGTTTGTGCGTAGATGATAATGTCATCCACATAAATCTGCATCACATCTTGGTCAACGAGATTTTGGAAAACGTAAGTGATAAATCTTACAAACGCAGCAGGGGAATTGCAAAACCCAAACGGGGCTTTGTTGAACTCGTAAAGGCCCTGCTTTGTGATAAATGCCGTAAATTTGCGACTTGGCTCGTCAATGGGTACATGGAAAAAGCTGTTTTCCAGGTCCATGACAATGAACATTTTTGCCGCTTGAAGCTTTTCGAGCACGTCTTCAATGAGGGGTACTGGGAAGCAGTCTAGCAGTAGGCACCATGCTGTTTAACTGCCGAAAAGCAACGCAAACTCTGTACGTGCTATCTTTCTTTTTTACAATAACCACTCTACTAGCGAAGTTAGATGTTGATTTGCGTACCACACCATTTTCCAGCCATTCGTCAACTTGTTCTTTTATGGCATCACATTCAACAGGTGGATGACGACTTGGCTGCTGACGAAACGGCGTAATCTGACCATCTGGAACTATTTTCAGGAAAACAGGACACTCAACATTGCTTTGCGTTGGTTTGTAATCATTAATTATCGATCTTATTAGCGACTGGAACTGCTGCGGTGCGTTGATTTCTACTTTATTTTCCGAGACATTGTAGACCATTAGTTCACTCGATGTATCACTAACCTCTTGCCCTATCGTTTTCGTGAATTTGAAGCCACTCTCATCGAGCGTTAAGTAGAAATTAGATGCAAAATCAAACCCCAGTAAAGTGTCATACAGAATTGCATTGTCAGGCACGACTACAAATTTGTGATAAGTTTCTACCCCGTCAACCCGCACCTTACAGCGAAGGCACCGATCGGCACAGTTTTATTGTTACCAAGCCCACTTAGTATCGTATAACATTTCTGTAGATCAACGTGCTTTATCGTCTTATACACACAGTTTTTTATTAAGGTGACATCCGAACCAGTATCGACTAGACATTCAATTTCCTTATTATTGAGCGTAATAGTCTTACACCTTTTATTGTCCTTAATCACTTGAACGCGTTTTGAAAGCTGCGGGCAGTTTTTAGAGATATGTCCGGCTCCATCACATTTGAAACATTTAGTATCAGTTTTACAGTCCTTTCTCAAATGGTCTGAGGACCCACAATTAAAACAACGAGTTATTTTTTCACTCTGTGTACTTCTTTTTACAGGACCGTATTGTTTATATTTCTTTTCATTATCGTTCGTATATGCTCAAGTACATCATATTTTTCGTAAAGCTCATGGTACGATTTGCAGCCGTACATACTGTATTTGCATTCGCTTTTGACATTCAATCCGTCAACAACGTAACGTATGACAGATTCACTCTCAACTTCACCTAACGCTGCTATTTTTTTCATGTTTAACACATATTCATGGAACGTTTCGTTAC
Source organism: Rhagoletis zephyria (assembly GCF_001687245.7). NCBI lineage: Eukaryota > Metazoa > Arthropoda > Insecta > Diptera > Tephritidae > Rhagoletis > Rhagoletis zephyria. Next base: position 4,240 of record NW_016158281.1, on the reverse strand, counting down.
TTTTTTTTCTTCTTTCGCTTAACTTCTTATGTATTTCGGCACTTGCAAACGTACGTTTAAATTCCTTTAATAGCTCATTCTTTAGCTCTTCATATGTACTTACAAACACC
>NW_016158281.1:0-1689 GCF_001687245.7 Rhagoletis zephyria | reverse complement strand
TTATATGGATCCGAAAAAATGGCCGTTTGACCAAAATGTCAAAATTCTAGACCCTCCAACTCGGAGTGTGTTTGACCGATCCCATTGAAATTTTGTGTCATAACTACTATTTTTTAGGACTAACCTTGGTGCAAATTTCATCCCGATCGGAAGACATAGATTTCAAAAGTTGGGTCACTTGAGGTGAAATGCCCCATATGTATATGTAAGTAAAAAATTTAGCTACCATTTTTAGCCACAACGACTTTTTTTGAGCTCTTTTTTAGCCCTTTTTTTAACGGAATTTGGCTACCGCTAAAAATGATTCGCGGCAACACTGATTAGATTATTGTAATTTGTATTGGAATCACGAATTATGAGGGTTTCAGATAGTTACGTAATTCATACCTGATTAAAGGTCGAACCTAAAGCTTTTTAAATATTTCAGCATCGATTCTCTTTATAGCTAAATTTTGAAGATTTCTGCTGGAAATCCCTATTGTAGGAGCTTAATCTTTCACTTTAAATAGCACAGAAGTGAGACGTAGGGGGATAGTTTTACCACAGAGGCCTTTAGGCTAGGATCCAATGTACATATTTATCTATGAAAAAATATTGCCCGACAAGTAAACAAAATTACTGTTTTTAAAATGTTTCCTTAAAATAAATTCCCCAAAGAGCCACATTTGAAATGATTGAAACGAATATATCGTCACCTGAAATGCAAAAAGACGTAACAACACCATAACTGATGTGGGAGTTGAAATTCGATGAATTCCATCATATCAATCAAAAACTGAATTTTGAATTTTTTATTAGTTACGACTTTTTGTATTTCAGCGACGATGTTTGTTACGTCTTTTTGCATTTCAGGTGACGATATGTAACATCAAGAGCAAATCACGACAATTTGGTTTAAAATTACAGTGCACACTTTCTTCTTTTAGGTCTAGTAGTTTTTTTAAGGTTGGTCCAAAAAAATCATAATAAAGAAAGAAAAGCAGGTATTTAAAGAAGAGAAAACAAAAAATATATACTATTAAAAGGACTATGTTCTCTTTGACGTACGTCAAAGGCCAAGTAGAAGTGGGAACTTGTATAACTGCTCGATTATATAGCTTAAAAAATAATAAGTTTAAAGACATTTTTATCAAAGTTGATAAATATGACATTTGACCAGTTTTGTTACACAAATACTCCAAAAATTGGCTACAATTTGTCATTTTGTTTGCCAGATGAACGTTTTATCGGTGCACTTGCACACCATTCGCATTCGCAAAAGCTCCGCATTGATTATAGCGAATGCGAATGCGAATATTCGCAAACAACCCTGCTGTGAAGTATGTATCAAAAATGTCAAAATCCCTTGGACACACACACGAAATAATGGCAAACTTTTTCTTGACCGTTTTCTTGAGAGCTGCATACAGGGCATTATGCATACATATGTATGTATGTATATAACGGGTGATTTTTTAAGAGCTTGATAACTTTTTTTTTAAAAAAAAACGCATAAAATTTGCAAAATCTCATCGGTTCTTTATTTGAAACGTTAGATTGGTCCATGACATTTACTTTTTGAAGATAATTTCATTTAAATGTTGNCTTTTTCTTGACCGTTTTCTTGAGAGCTGCATACAGGGCATTATGCATACATATGTATGTATGTATATAACGGGTGATTTTTTAAGAGCTTGATAACTTTTTTTT
>NW_016158280.1:140760-147939 GCF_001687245.7 Rhagoletis zephyria | reverse complement strand
ATGTCTAAATGCACAGTTTCCATATGCGCAATTTCGGTGCCCCATTGTAAGCAATTAAGGACCATCGTCAATAGATATTGCTATAATACCGCTCAACAACACGGTTGAGGAAGAAACGATGCCAAAATATGTCCCTGGCAATATCGAACTTTTCTGCAGCGATGACGATTACGACATGTGAAGATGGCATACTGTTATCAGAAATTAAATCCGCACTAAGAAATTAAGCTTTAGCGATCCCTTGCTGGTCAAAAGATGCGCCCAATATGAACATCACTGTTATTAGTAATTATAAAGCCAATGTTCGAGCAAAAAAATAAATTTGGCGCATAAATCCCCGGTTCGACAGAGATTAATATATCAAACACGGTCATATGCCCAGCCACACAATGAACATCATTTTATATTTGAGGAGAAGTTATATACAGCAAGTGTTGCTTATACAGGACCTCATTTTATAAAAAGGATTCATAACTCTTGCAGATGTATGTATATAGTGTCACCAACGTGTCGTGTTTTAAAAATACACCTACTAGAAAATGAACACACTTCTTCCCATTGTACTCGCTTGGGTACGGCTCCTAAAACCTACTTCTAAATTTTTTGAGTGATTGAGTTCGTAAATTTAATGTTATTTGTCTTCCTGTTAATAAAATAAAAAGAAAATAAAAACAAGTTTTCAGTTTTTAAGGTTGATCGGAATAAATGTGAAACCTAAACAAGGCATATATAAAGTATCTACATCAAATTAAAGGGAACTAAATTTCCTATCGATTGTAAAGCGTGATATACAGTTCAATGCGAGCGTGAGCGTGAGCTTTTTATTTTGACATATATCTTCATTATTACTAAACTTTTTGCTATAGTTGAGGCATGAAAAGATAGAGGATTAAAATATCTTTCAGAATTATAGAATAAAAACTAACTTAAAATGCATAATATGCCTTTTTTCGAGCTCACACTCAACTGAGTGCGTACGCAAAGCATTCGCATGTGAACGGCAAGTTTTGACAGATTTGTGCGAGCGTCCATAAGAATACAAATGGAATTCTTTGCCTTTGCGAAAGTTCACGCTCACGCTCGCATTGAACTGTATATCAAGCTTTACTCAAATGTGAAAACTTGGGTGCGTGCGTAGAAAAATTCACGCCGGTAATATTAGGTTGGCCTATAAAGATAGATTATTTTGTTACTAAAAAGAAGTTGACAATCTTTGCGAACTGAAACGCGAGATTCCAAAAAAGCTATAGTGCTGCCACTGTATTAGTACTTCGTAATAATTCACTTTTCGTTACAAGGCGTGTGCAGTGTTCAATGCTTTTCGGTACCTTCTTTCGTTTGATATATTTTGTGAATTATAATAGACATCACTGGGGCGGTAGCCCCAGGTTTACCATACAGAAAGAGAATTCTAGTTATTTCATCCTTTCCCAATGCTACATCACTGGGGCGGTGGCTGAGATTTCCATTACGGAACCAATTGCTATTCCGTGCAAAGTATACTGAATTTGTTTATGAAACTAGGTGGGGATACTAATTAAGGTCTTCTTTAACTATATTTATCACTCTCACAATGTTGTTGCTAGTAGTACTTAAGTTATTTGTTGTTAAAATACCCCGTCTGCTATCACTACATTTTACTATAACATAAGTGTAGTCACTTTTATTTACACAAATATATTATCCCTAAAAGGTTCGCATGCGTTTGTAATATATTAATATACAATTATTAATTAATTAATTAAGTAAAACGCGTTTATAAATGACTTCACAAACGTTCATTATTTATCGAAGTATTGATTTTTATGGAAAAGCGCCGCAGTCAAAAAATTAAAAAAAAATCGCGCGGTTTTTTTATAAAAATTTTCATTATTTATCGCGTGATTTTTTATTACAAATTTTCGCCTGCGGCGCTTTTCCATAAAAATCAATACTTAGATAAATATTAAAATTTTTAATAAAAAATCGCGCGGACAGCATTGATTTTTCCCGTATACGTTGCTAACTGCGTTTCAGTGACCGCAGATGGAGATTTCATTTATTATTTTACATTTGGGGTGTTCACAGTTCGTTCCAAATTGTGTCTGAAAATGTAGACGTCTACATTTTGAGACATCTTTAGCATCAAACTGTGAGCACCCCTTTCTAGCAGTCGTCGCAAAATCGTCTCAAAACTTTGCTGTTGTTGCCAGACATTTCCTCTTTGCGTGCATTTTTTATATATCTCCTTTCGAGTTTGTTTCTGAAAAATTGTAATTATTTAACTTAATTACCAATTCCTAATATTTGTTATTTCTTTTCCTTGATTTGTTTCTTTTCATCAGAAATTGCGCTCAAATTAAATGCAAATACAAAAAACGTGCCCAATAAATAAAAAAAATTTGATTAGTATTGCCATAATGCAACCCTGCTGCGAGGTTGCAAAATGTAGACGCGTAAAAAACATACCTTAGAGTGTGACAAAATGTAGACGGCGTCGTTTTCCAATTTTGTATGGGAAACAACAACACCACAGATTTTACGGTTAGAAAACGTCTTAAAATGTAGACGTCTACATTTTCAGACACTATTTGGAACGAACTGTGTACACCCCAATTATGTATTTTGATAAAAAAAAAGTCCCGCTAATGCAACATCGATGTGATACTGATAGAAATCTGGATCAATTTGTGATCAACTCTGTTTGTTTTGTTTCATGATTACTTTAGGCAATTTTTATTAGATAGCACCGAAAAATTATTATATTACCCAAACAAGTTTTCGGTTATGGTTAGAACAGCTCAAGTTTTTGTATTAAATTTATTGTTTATTTTTTTTTTCAATTTTGAGTAGGTTTTTAGCATGCTTCTTCTCGGTGCGAATAGATCGTGGTAGACACGGATCTGAATAAGCGACTGGAACACGGCTGTTTGTCAAAAGCATACAACTTCGAAATCGCGTACAGCTTGATATCAGTGTTGCCGCGAAGCATTTTTAGTGGTAGCAAAATTTTTTTGAAAAAAGAGCTAAAAAAGAGCTAAAAAAAAGTCGCTGTGGCTAAAAATGGTAGCTAAAATTGTTTACTTACATAATCATATATAAGTATGCATGCAAATATTTTCAATAAGTAATGGTATAGAAAAACAATGAACTCTGGAAAAAAAGCTAATATTTTATCCAACCAAAAACCTTTTCGTACAAAAGAGGAAATATACGACACCAGCTTGCTGGCTCGATCAAGTGATTGTACCATCAGGCTTGAAGCATATAACTTACCAGCATGCTGGTACAATATTAATTTCTTTACAAATGAGGTCGAAGAAAGATCAAAATGATTTGAGCCGAAATTTCATAATTTTTCTAACATTTTGTTAAACATTGTTTTTTTTCCAAATGCTATGTCGTGCACTTAATATCCCGCAAACAGGGCTTTGACTTTAGAAAATTGAGCTAATTTCATTACTCACGACACCAGCATGCTGGTACAATCATAAAATTTTGAAATAGTTTTTGAAGTCGCACCAGCAGATGGTACAATCACACAACAAGAACATACACGGTCAATCGACTTGATGGGCCATTTAACAAATGAAGCATATTAAGGGCCAGTTTTTCAGTGCACGGCCGTGGTTTAAACTAAGTTTAAACGCCCGATCTGGCTGGTTTAAACTAAGACTAACCAATCAAATGCCAGCCAGCTGTTCAATTTAAACTGAGTTTACTTAATATGAGTTTAAATTGGCTCTAAGGGCCGTAAACTTATCTATTTTAAACTATAGATAAATCGTTAATAGATAAGTTAAAAAACAGCCCTAACACTTTTAGAGTATGTATGTATAAAAACGTAAGGAACATACAATACATATATACATATACATATATATATATATATATACATTAGCGCACCCAAGGGGTGGGTTTTGGGGTTCAAACCCCCCCTAAAACTAATAACCTCAAATACAAACTGTATCTTAAAGCTAAGAATCCAGCTCAAGGAAATTATAAGAAATATTTATTATAATTTCTGTTGCCTGAAAAAGCGCTTTGCTTTTGCTGTAAATTTCTATGAGGAAATAAATATACGAGCATTTTTTTCATGAGAGCTGCAAACTGATTTAAGAAATTTTGGTAGAAGAAAATTTCTTTTCCATTTCTCGTCCGTCGTTTTATATGAATTTTTCGTTTTTCTTGAGAGTTCAGTTAATTTTTTCGGTATTCGAAATATTAACAAGTAAGAAAGTCTAAGTTCGGGCGGAGCCGAACATTAAATACCCGGCGCAAGTATTAAATATATATTTTTTCACCTTTCCGAAAGCAACCGCTTCATGGTAAGCCGGGGTGTATCAATTTGGAGTAAATTACCGTCTTTAACCTCATCGTGTTGGTCCCCTTGCCGTGGGGATGAGGCTTAAGTGGTGGTTTAAATCTTCCTTCGGGGGGTTTTAAACCAGCACGAACCAAGAGGGAAGCTCCGTATGGAGATTGGTCGACCACCCGTCTGCGGAACTGTGGGCGTCGTGTTCCTCCAATCATACATACGGAGAGGACCGTACCGACGATTCCCCCACGCTCGTCCTACCCAACCCTTCTCTCCCATCTTTCCCTTTCCTTTCCCCCCTAATCCAGGGTGTTATGCGTCACCGTGCCTATTGGATGGTTTGCAGCCAGGGGTATCCGGCTGTATTCTAACGGCGCTCTCCTGATACCGGGTCACCTCAGGAGGTAGAATGACCTTGCCACAGCGGAGGGGACCGCTGTGGTCGACGACTCCCTTTTCCCCCCCTAAATACGTAGTCCGCCACGCTCGCCACGTCGAGCAGTGCGGACGTTTATGAATGATGTACTCAAATAAAAAACCTGCCTCGGATAACCGAGAACCCCCCAAAAAAAGTAGACCCACCCAGTCAGGAAGGTCCGGTCTGTCCTCGGACAAGACCAAGCAAGCCAGCGGTGCAAAGTCTGTGGCCAAGCCAGGGCTGAGCATACGCTCTGTCCCCTCTGGGACTGCCTCAACGGCATCGAGGCCCCCTTCCGGCAACCGGTCTAGCCATGTCCCTAGACAAGCTAGCGAGGATTTTAATCCGTCCGGTGCTGGTAGCAGACCCACCCTCGCAGATAGGTCTTCGGGAGGCAAGGGCAGCCCTGTCACAAGACAAGCTAGCCCTGCTGCCGTCCCCGCCACTCCAGGAGGCAAGGGAACATCGACAGGTGCAATCCCTAAAGCGGCGTCGGCGACATCAGACCGCATGGCTAAGCCAGCGGTCTCTGAGGTGCGCCATTCTGGCACTAATGTAGCGATGGGCAGTAGCCATCCCCAGAAGCACATTAGTGCATCAGAAAGGTACTATCGTACCAGACGGTCAGCCCTCAGAATCCTGGAGAGACTGAGGGATAAGAAGCCAGAAGAACTGACCGCAGAAGAGCTGGACTCAAGAAATTGGGCCGAAAAGTTTATGGCTGAACACCAGGCGAAAGCCAAACAAGAGTCTGCTCAAGGCAAGCGGAAGTCCTCTAGGGAGCTAAGCTCGGAACCCAAGAGAACAAGGGTATCCGCCTTTTTAACAGCGGACGAGCTGCAGAAAAGATCCTTCGCGGACGCGGCGAAGGACACATTTACCAGGGCTGTGATAGACCGCAGCTCACTTGATGGTGCAATATCACCACAAAACTGGGACCTGGTCAACAGGCGACTCTGGGCCGTCTATAAGGAGGTTCTAGGGGAAAACCCAGGACCACCCCCCAGTTGTGCGGACGCCGGTTGGTTCCAAAACCGCGTCAAATTAACAAGGTGCGCGGACCAGAGATCCGTCGACCTATACACCCTGGCCATCAGTCGCGTAGGCGAGGTCTGGCCGGGTGCACGCCTTGAGGCGATAAAGCGGGAAGACATTCCCAATCGGCCCAGATCCAGGGCCTGGATTCCAGACTTCCACACCGACCCACAGGAAGTGCTGGAATGGATACGTATGGGCAACCCCGAGCTACCCACCCACGACTGGAAGGTAGCAAAGATAGGCGATATCGATGGCAAGCGAAGGTTAGCGGTAATAGTCCTCAACGAGGAATCAGTAGAACCGCTAGCCAACCAAAACTGGAGGATAAATTATGGCTTCCAAGCCTTGAACCTCCATGTTTATCGGCAGGACGTGTCAGGGAAACAACACCCTACCGACGAAGCGAGCGCAGTGGAAAGTGCTACTGACGACGAAGTGGCATCCACCTCCGGAATGGTCGGCGAACTCTTCGAGAGGGTGACTCTAGAAGAGGGGGCGGGGGACCACTCCGACACCATGGTGGAAGGAGAAGGGGAGGATATCCTCCCCCTTTCTGACGAAGAGGACGTCAACCGGACTGTGGTTGGCTGTCCAGCAGCAGCACGCGAAACTGATGGTGGGGATAGTTCAGATTAATCTCCACCACTGCAAGGCGGCCTCAGCCGCACTTCTCCTCCGTCTCGCCGAAAGAGAAGAGGAGATCGCACTCATCCAGGAGCCTTGGGTCATAAAAGATCGGGTTTGTGGATTGAATATGAAGGGATACAAGCTGTTCTATGTAACTGACAAAGGTAAACCCAGGTCGTGCATATTGATAAAAAAGTGTATTAATGCATTTCTCTTGATACAGTTTAGCGATGCGGACAACGTCATCATAGCAGTGGAATCAGGCGGAATGTCTATTTGGCTGGCTTCCACATATATGGCCCACGACGCAGAAACATTACCTCCACCACAATCCTTAAGGAACGCGGTAATGGAGGCCTCTAGACGCGGCACTCCGATGGTCATAGGAGCGGACGCGAATGCCCATCATCACATATGGGGCAGCTCAGATACAAATGAACGCGGTGAGTCGATATTCGAATTCATTATGAGCAATAACTTACAGGTAAGCAACGTAGGTGATACCCCTACCTTTGTGACGTCTGTTAGAAGGGAGGTCCTTGACATTACATGTGTCAATGAGCAGGGGGCAGAACTCTTGAATGACTGGAGAGTCTCAAAAGACAACTCCTTTTCGGATCACATGTACGTCGTTTATAACCTATACGTACCAGTAAGAAAACAACAAGCGGTCTTAAACCGCAGAAAAACAAATTGGAAAAAATTTGAAACAATATTTTCTAATAATATTTCCGGCCTCACAAATCAAATAAACTCGGAACATCAACTTGATAACGTCGTAGACGATATAACTAAAGCA
>NW_016158280.1:133920-137840 GCF_001687245.7 Rhagoletis zephyria | reverse complement strand
ATTTTCCAAAAATGTATAATATTCTTATTTTTCGTCTAAAAATTATTGTAAATATCAATTTTGAGTGAATTATCTTCAGTAGTTACTAAAATATCGCAGTTTTCGTATTTCTGGAAATTACCGTTATATGGGAAGTGGGCGTGGTTACAATCCGATTTCACCGATTTTCAATACCAACCTACCTTGGATTAAGGGAAACCTACGTACCAAATTTCGTTGAGATATCTAAATTTTTGCTCGAGTTATCGTGTACACGGACGGACGCAGACGGACAGACGGACGGACAGACAGACATGGCTTAATCGATTTCTTTTTTCATCCTGATCATTTATGTATACATTTGTCTATATCTATCTCGATTCGTTTTGGCTGTTACAAACAACCGTTATGTGAACAAAATTAATACATATACCCTTGTGCACAAGTGCGCTCGGGTGTAAAAAAATTTAGCAATCGTGAAAACTCACCATCTCTATCGAAAACCAGAAACCAGAAATCGAAAAAATGAACATAAAAGTGCAAAAATTTATGGAATCAATAAATTTATTTTTACTGACTCTTCTAAAATTTTTTATTAGGTACTTTTAAAAGTTGAGCGCATCTTCCAATAAAAAAAGGATTATTGAAATCGGCTCACGTGGTCAAAAGTTATGTATTCCGGCGTATTGATAACCTCCTCTTTTTTTGAAGTCGGTTAAAAGTGTTTGAGTTCTGTTAATCTTATGTAAATAAAGTGCAGTTTATGGATTTTAAAACGTTTATTTATTTATTACATACTGTACATAAAACTTGCATGAATGTATTTTAAAGAGCGTATTATCTGAAGCAAATTTTCAGTATTTTCCGGTGATATATATTCAGAAATATAAAACCCCCCCTAAAATATTTTCCTGGGTGCGCCCCTGTATATATATATATATATATATATATATCAGTCTTTCTTAGTTTAAAAACTCATCTCTTACATAATTGCAAAAAAAAATTTGATCAAATCAAGCATATACAACTTTTTCAGGCCCAGTATGAATAAATTCTCCAAAGGGTTAAAAAATGAGCTAAGGGCAATTTTAAATTTATGTGGCCAAAAACGTATGTGGTAGCTAAATCTAGCCACCAAAGGGCTAAAACGGCAACACTGATTGATATACTGTTCATACATACATATACAGTTCCCCAGTACGTACCATTTTCGGTACTTTTGTAGACTGAATCCGCGTTTCATCCACTTTTCTTCCCGTTTTCGGATTAATTTTCAGATTTTTTGCTGGCTGGGCTGCTCGTGCTACAAGCGCAGCAGTTTCGAGCACGTGTATATGTTACTTATTTTGGAACTTCACAACCACACTGGGAAAGAGCGAATCAACACGATTTTAGAGGCAGTACCGACGTAGTGTGACTTAATGTTCTTCTCGTGTTAAGCCTGATATACAGTTCAATGCGAGCGCGAGTGTGAACGTTCGCAAAGGCAAAGAATTCCATTTGTATTCTTATGGACGCTCACACACATCTGTCAAAACTTGCCGTTCACATGCGAATGCTTTGCGTATGCACACAGTTGAGTGTGAGCTCGAAAAAAGGCATATTATGCATTTTAAATTAGTATTCAGTATTCAGAAATATAAAACCCCCCCTAAAATATTTTCCTGGGTGCGCCCCTGTATATATATATATATATATATATATCAGTCTTTCTTAGTTTAAAAACTCATCTCTTACATAATTGCAAAAAAAAATTTGATCAAATCAAGCATATACAACTTGTTCATGCCCAGTATGAATAAATTCTCCAAAGGGTTAAAAAATGAGCTAGGGGCAATTTTAAATTTATGTGGCCAAAAACGTATGTGGTAGCTAAATCTAGCCACCAAAGGGCTAAAACGGCAACACTGCTTGATATACCGTTCATACATACATATACAGTTCCCCGGTACGTACCATTTTCGGTACTTTTGTAGACTGAATCCGCGTTTCATCCACTTTTCTTCCCGTTTTCGGATTAATTTTCAGATTTTTTGCTGGCTGGGCTGCTCGTGCAACAAGCGCAGCAGTTTCGCGCACGTGTATATGTTACTTATTTTGGAACTTCACAACCACACTGTGAAAGAGCGAATCAACACGATTTTAGAGGCAGTACCGACGTAGTGTGACTTAATGTTCTTCTCGTGTTAAGCCTGATATACAGTTCAATGCGAGCGCGAGTGTGAACGTTCGCAAAGGCAAAGAATTCCATTTGTATTCTTATGGACGCTCACACACATCTGTCAAAACTTGCCGTTCACATGCGAATGCTTTGCGTATGCACACAGTTGAGTGTGAGCTCGAAAAAAGGCATATTATGCATTTTAAATTAGTATTCAGTATTCAGAAATATAAAACCCCCCCTAAAATATTTTCCTGGGTGCGCCCCTGTATATATATATATATATATATATATCAGTCTTTCTTAGTTTAAAAACTCATCTCTTACATAATTGCAAAAAAAAATTTGATCAAATCAAGCATATACAACTTGTTCATGCCCAGTATGAATAAATTCTCCAAAGGGTTAAAAAATGAGCTAGGGGCAATTTTAAATTTATGTGGCCAAAAACGTATGTGGTAGCTAAATCTAGCCACCAAAGGGCTAAAACGGCAACACTGCTTGATATACCGTTCATACATACATATACAGTTCCCCGGTACGTACCATTTTCGGTACTTTTGTAGACTGAATCCGCGTTTCATCCACTTTTCTTCCCGTTTTCGGATTAATTTTCAGATTTTTTGCTGGCTGGGCTGCTCGTGCAACAAGCGCAGCAGTTTCGCGCACGTGTATATGTTACTTATTTTGGAACTTCACAACCACACTGTGAAAGAGCGAATCAACACGATTTTAGAGGCAGTACCGACGTAGTGTGACTTAATGTTCTTCTCGTGTTAAGCCTGATATACAGTTCAATGCGAGCGTGAGCGTGAGCTTTTTATTTTGACCAATATCTTCGTTATTACTCAACTTTTTGCTATAGTTGAGACATGAAAAGATAGAGAGTTAAAATATCTTTCAGAACTATAGAATAAAGACTAATTTAAAATGCATAATATGCCTTTTTTCGAGCTCACACTCAACTGTGTGCGTACGCAAAGCATTCGCATGTGAACGACAAGTTTTGACATATGTGTGTCAGCGTCCATAAGAATACAAATGGAATTCTTTGCCTTTGCGAACGTTCACACTCGCGCTCGCATTGAACTGTATATCAAGCCCCTGAACTGTATATCAAGCCCCATGCGAGGATGAACGTGAACGTTCGCAAAGCCAAAGAATTCCATTTGTATTCTTATGGACGCTGACACACATATGTCAAAACTTGTCGTTCACATGCGAATGCTTTGCGTACGCACACAGTTGAGTGTGAGCTTGAAAAAAAGGTATATTATGTATTTTAAATTAGTTTTTATTCTATAATTCCGAAAGATATTTTAATTCTCTATCATTTGATGTATCAACTAATGCAAAACTGTTGCTGTTGATGTTGTGAGTGAAACCGCCGCTGACGCTGCTGCTGCCGTTGATAACATTCTCTCTACTGCTACTTCTACTAGCAATGCTGCTCTGCCCACAACTAATATGCTCTATTCAGATGTCGTTGGTAAAATTACTGCTGCTAATACTAACGCTGAGACTGTGACTGTTATGGCACCTGCACTCAACCGTTCTCAGCCTACATCTTCTATCGCATCGAAGGCTCAGTTGCCTGCAGTTGGTGTTAGCGCAAAAAATATGAATACTGTACAACAAAATAAATTACCCAAGCGTCGTATTCTAGTTGTTGGAAATAATAATAATAATGATAATGTCGAACTTGATGTTGTTATCAAAAAGAAGTGGGTGCATGTATCGGCTTTTAAGCCAACTGTGACTGCTGATAGTATCATTGCTT
>NW_016158280.1:113448-133119 GCF_001687245.7 Rhagoletis zephyria | reverse complement strand
TTCACTTTTACAAATCATGTTAATTACGTTATCCCGAAGGCTTATAGCAACTTAGCATTTCTGCGTAGATATGCTAAGGATTTCAAAGATCCTTATACCAGGAAAACTCTTTTCAATGCGCTGGTACGTTCTAAATTAGAGTATGCATCTATAATATGGAATCCAATATATAGCCTTTATGCTAGTAGGCTTGAAAGAGTCCAGCGCAAATTTGTTCGCTTTGCCCTACAGCCGCTTAACTTTTCTGAGCCTTTACCGGCCTATAATTCTCTCTGTAAGCTTATTGATGTAAAATCACTGGAAAGTAGAAGACTTATCCAGTCACTGATGTTTATATATGATCTGGTTAATGGATATATTGATTGCCCTGTTTTACTTAACCAGATTTGTTTCAATGTTCCAAACAGAATTTTGCGTTTTCAACTACCTTTTTATATGCTTCCAGTTAAGGCAAATTACTTTACTCTAGCACCAATATATAGAGCCCTCACAGAGTTTAATAAAATCTCAAAAATTGTAAATATTGAGTTTTCATTGCCGAGATTGATATTTAAATCTAATATTGAAACATTGTATAATTAATATAATTTCTATTATTCTAACCTATTATGTAATCTAGTCTGTAAGATTGTTAAAGTCATAGACTAAAAATAAATGATATGAAATGAAAAATGAAAACGTTAGGTAATAACCAAGGCGTATTCAATAAGGTGGTATCGGTACGCCAATAACAAAATGTACATGTATTTTGTTTTTGCTTTTGCGGCGTCAAAAATTTCATACGAAGGATGTGAAAGAGAACGGAAAACAATAAACATTCAACTGCTCCAAACAATCAACAGCACCCATTTGACATATGAAGCCGTGAGGCGAAGAAAAATAAAAGGGTGCTGCTATCACCTCTTAAATACGCCTTTGTAATAACGAAGATATTGGTCAAAATAAAAAGCTCACGCTCGCATTGAACTGTATCCCAGTAAGAACCCTATCCGTTAACTAATGCGTTATAAACCAACACATTTGCATATTAGAGATATCCAGATGCCATTCTTTACGTTATATAACACGTTATTAATCGCATAATAACATTTGATTGAAAAGAGACAACTACATATAGTATAATATAGTAAAGAAAGAGAAAACTACTCACACTTGAAACGATTATGCGTTGGATTTCTCCAGGAGCCCTATGTAAAATGACGGTAAGTTTTTGAATTTTTCACACAAACTTTTTGTAGTACTAGGCGTATATAACGCATTAGTTAACAGATAGGGTTCTTACCACCAACGATTTTTGTCGCAGTTGCAGAGACGAGGAAGAGGTGGAGACCGTTGAACACTATCTCTGCCATTGTCCCGCCCTGGCCAACACGCGCAACCGATTCTTCAACAAGTACTTTCTAGACTGTTTAGCCGATTTGAACTCGGCGAACGTCCTCGACTTTTTGTGCTATCTAAAACGCACTCGGTGGTTCAATTACTAAGGAAGGGAAAGAAACAAATGGCTTCGGCCAATGGTATCACAACGGGCTTTTCCAGCCCACGTGTGCTCAGCACTCTGCGCGGGGCTGCCACTCCAACCTAACCTAGGGTTCTTACTGGGCAGGCTTTAATGTACATTTGGTTAATGCGATAGCACGAACGCTCTTCGAAAATATGTGTTCGAAACACGGTGGAGAGAATACAGAAGGTGGCGCCGATCGCAACACCGCTAATCGGCTCTCAGTGAATTTTACAGAATCAGCTGTTTTGCTGACGTCACAGTCGAGATGACAGCAGTAGTGATGTGCTGAGTCAATACTTTTAAGTATTGATTGATATTCGGTACCGATTTAAGAAGTATCCAATACTCTCGATATTCGGTACCGAAACATTTTGATTTCGAATAAAAGCCAAAATATGGAAAAAAACGGCTCAGGGGAGACTCGCCTACCAAAACCCGAATGTAGGAGACAATAGAGCTTTTAATACTGATTCAAATGAAAGATGTATATATGTCGGTTCGAGGCCATAACGCAGAGAAACTCTTACTTGTTTGAAGCATTAATGTTCCAGCTGAATCGGACGATATCATTTTTGGAGGCCTGGGGGCAGATTCTATAACCAGTTAGCGACAATTTTCGAATCGGTATCGGTTTTGTTGAGGTATGATATGAAATATTTTTACGCCAACTAGTGCGATATCGATCCGAAACTTTTCGATAACTGGTTAGATCTCCCCCCTGAAAAGCTTCTTCATCCGTCAAAGAATTTTTCTTGAACTTTGGATCGACTAAGGTTATAACAGATAAAGATAATATTTCTCTGTTGCGATAAGTTCAAGTGTTTTAGCCGATATCATATAAATTAGTAATGAAATTTTTTTCTTAACCTGAAATGCATATAATGGCGAAGGTTTCATGTAAAGAATCGGTATCGAATACCGAAATCTTTTTTAAGTATTGGGTACCGAGTATTGGGGACAATTCAGCCCATCACTAATCGCCCTTATTCTTGCCGCTCTCAGTTGTCAACTCTACGATGAATCTGGGAAAAAATGTGGTAGATTTAAAAAAAATGTGGTAAATCTTAGGATTTGGATCAAACTTTGTACAAAAATTAAAAAAATTCTGCAAGAGTTCACCTAAATGGCAAACTTTTTAATTAGACTCTAAGAAAATTTAATGTTAGTATAAGATTGAAGTTGCGTTGAATTTTGGTAATTTTTTTCCTTTACAGTATAAAGCAGTTCCTTCCATATTAAGATATTTTTCGAACATATTTTAAGAGATTTCTGCAATCTTGCGGATTGCTGCCAGCTTTTATTTTTATCACATCACAAAGTAGAAAGCAAATGTGGCACTTTTCAGAAACAGCTAAAGCTTGATATACAAAGAATTCCATTTGCATACTTATGGACGCTCACACACATCTGTCAGAACTTGCCGTTCACATGCGAATGCTTTGCGTACACACACAGTTGAGTGTGAGCTCGAAAAAAGGCATATTATGCATTTTAAATTAGTTTTTATTCTATAATTCTGAAAGATATTTTAATTCCCTATCTTTTCATGTCTCAACTATAGCAAAAAGTTGAGTAAAAATGAAAATATGGGTCAAAATAAAAAGCTCACGCTCGCATTGAACTGTATATCAGGCTTAATTGGTATTTGCGATTTTGACAATTCTCAAGTAAGAGTAAACGCCTCAGAAACCTTAGATGCATTTAAATTCGCTAATACTATTTTTACTACTACTATACCTATTTGCTAATAATAGGAAACGGCGTTTCCTGTCGAGAAATTGATTACTGAGAAAATTTACTATTTTACAGTTTATTTTATCATCCCATTGGGCTTTGTATTTTTACTTGAGAAATTTCATCGTCGCCGGGAATGCGGAATCTTGTATTATATCATTTTTGTTACCATATCGTGTAAAATTAAGAAAATTATGTCAAGCAAAAATAAAACTACTCAAAAACGCGAGTATGGCATGAACCAAAAATACAAGATCACGTAAGAACGCGACGTTGTATTTGTAACTGGTTTTGAGAAAAAAGGTTGCGAAAGCGGGTTCGTCAGCTGAGCGTTTGTTTACATCACAAGCACCACTATTTTACACTTTTATTCAAGTAAAGAATAGTTAATTCAACATGACAACACATTTTAAAGCATTTTGTTGCATCATTTTACCTAAATTGTGCGTTTAAAGTGGCTGACAATAATTTTGGCTATTTTTGGTTTTCGTTGTTTTCTTTGCTTTGTGTACTTTTCGCTCGTTTTCCAGTGAAACAAGATGGCGTAGAACCCGCTAAAAAATCAACTTTTTTCACTCTCTTGTTCTTACTTGATCTTGTGTCTTTCGTGCATGCTTGAGTGGCAGAGAGTGCTCAAAAAAGTGGCATATCTACTACAATGTGGTATAAGTCCGATCACTGGACGTGACGCCAAAATTGCTCTCACGAATTCTGCTGCAATCCGCGCAATCTTGTATTCTATCATTCTTGGAGCGAAGGACAACTACAAGGGTTATTAACAGGCTAACCTAATATTCACGCACGCCGCCAATTTACTATCAAAAATTTCTCATGCGCATACAACTTGTATGGGACCAGCCGAAATTGAACGGCGTGCGTACGAAGCTAACTCAATTTCCAATTTTTGTTCTGCGTGACATTTTGATTTGACATTTCACTCAATGAAATCAAATACAAACGCACGCAAGCCAATTTAGGGTGACGCAAGAAAAAAAATTCTACGGCGTGCGTACCAAAACGCAAGCCGCGAATATTAGGTTAGACTGTAAGACCGTGGTTACGCCACCAATTTCGATTGGCAATCACCGTGCAATTGTTGTTGTGCACAGCACGGAGTGAGAGAATTATCGAAACCGAACAGCCAGCACGATTTGCTGGGTGAACCGAACAGCCAGCACGCCAATTTTTCAGGGTGGCAATACGCTATTTTGCGAAAATGTATTAGTATTAAACATTAGAATAGTAAAAAATATTTTATTATTATTATTATAAAGTAGATATTAAAAAAATATTATTATAAAAATTAAATATTAAATAAAGAAAAAATATTAAGTTGTTCTTCCATTTTTCATTTTCCAACTTAAATTTTGATGAAATTTTTGTTGCATTTTTACTTCAGTGCTGCCATTGTGTGCGAAATTGTATGAAATGGAAAAAGGCATTTCTTAAGAAGCAACCCTGTGCTCGCTCGGTCAACGTTCAAATTATACATGTTGTTCAATATTTCTCGAAAACCTTTTCATTAATTTTGATATCATTCAATAGAGAATTTAATTATCTTTAATTTGATATACATTTCTTACATATACCTTTTATCGTTTTCAAGAAAATCGAATTAATGTGGAAAAAAGTATTAAAAAAGTTTTATCAAACTTCTTTGTCTTAAATTACCTTATTAAGGATTTATAAATATAGTCAAAATGGGTAAATAACACAAACGGTAATAAAGCAAATTTGTGTTATTTCCCAATTGAATGTGAAATAACACGAATTTGCTTTATTTCATTTCTCGTTGAGCAATAAGACTAACTTTTAAACTTAATAATTGAGTAATAAAGCAAAATAGTGCACATATGTAGGTAGTCACCCAGTTACATTTGATAAAAAGTAGTACATGAACAAGGTAAATGGACGGATTTGTAAGTATCCAAATCCTACTTTTGCAATTATGGACTGCTGCCATTAGGTAGTATTTGTACTGGAACCTGCAAATTTTTACTGGAAAAGTGTATAACCCAAAAAATTTGCACGAGAGCGGAATAACACGGAAGAGCAGCAAATTGTTGCTAGTGAAATTTTTACTAGCAGAAATTAGTTAGCAGAATAAGAAGAAGCATAAATGTCAAAAGCCGCCATTTGTTGAATTGGTTAAGCATAAACAAAAGTAAAATGAGTGGAATTCAAAATATGTGTGTACATAAACCAAAGAGTTCAAAACTGATTTATAAATAGTAAAATGTTTACAGCAGAATGTCAAAACGCTGCAAAAACTATTCACTTGCAAGTTTTAACTAGTTTTGTGTTCAATAACTTTTTCTGCTAGTNTATTATTATAAAAATTAAATATTAAATAAAGAAAAAATATTAAGTTGTTCTTCCATTTTTCATTTTCCAACTTAAATTTTGATGAAATTTTTGTTGCATTTTTACTTCAGTGCTGCCATTGTGTGCGAAATTGTATGAAATGGAAAAAGGCATTTCTTAAGAAGCAACCCTGTGCTCGCTCGGTCAACGTTCAAATTATACATGTTGTTCAATATTTCTCGAAAACCTTTTCATTAATTTTGATATCATTCAATAGAGAATTTAATTATCTTTAATTTGATATACATTTCTTACATATACCTTTTATCGTTTTCAAGAAAATCGAATTAATGTGGAAAAAAGTATTAAAAAAGTTTTATCAAACTTCTTTGTCTTAAATTACCTTATTAAGGATTTATAAATATAGTCAAAATGGGTAAATAACACAAACGGTAATAAAGCAAATTTGTGTTATTTCCCAATTGAATGTGAAATAACACGAATTTGCTTTATTTCATTTCTCGTTGAGCAATAAGACTAACTTTTAAACTTAATAATTGAGTAATAAAGCAAAATAGTGCACATATGTAGGTAGTCACCCAGTTACATTTGATAAAAAGTAGTACATGAACAAGGTAAATGGACGGATTTGTAAGTATCCAAATCCTACTTTTGCAATTATGGACTGCTGCCATTAGGTAGTATTTGTACTGGAACCTGCAAATTTTTACTGGAAAAGTGTATAACCCAAAAAATTTGCACGAGAGCGGAATAACACGGAAGAGCAGCAAATTGTTGCTAGTGAAATTTTTACTAGCAGAAATTAGTTAGCAGAATAAGAAGAAGCATAAATGTCAAAAGCCGCCATTTGTTGAATTGGTTAAGCATAAACAAAAGTAAAATGAGTGGAATTCAAAATATGTGTGTACATAAACCAAAGAGTTCAAAACTGATTTATAAATAGTAAAATGTTTACAGCAGAATGTCAAAACGCTGCAAAAACTATTCACTTGCAAGTTTTAACTAGTTTTGTGTTCAATAACTTTTTCTGCTAGTTTTCTTTTCTTCTCAATTTTGCGCTCTATTTTGTTTTCACGTTCTCGCTGCAATTTTTTACTGGAGAAGTTACTATACAAACCTATTATAACCGTTTAGAAAAAAGAATTATAATAAAATGACACTAGTTCACTTCTGAAACTGATTTTTAATGTCCCAGTAATGGGAATTATTGCGTATGGTTTTATTGCATGCACCCCACCCCTGTTGGAATTATACCAGGTGAAGTAATAGTCCTGTTCGCGTACGCACCAGGGATGAGAAATGGAAATTTCAGATTGTACCTCAATATCTATCCATAGAAGGTCGCGCAATGCGTGAAATAAAAATTGCCTCTCTCTGCGCATATCGTCCCAGGGCGATTTTTTGCTTTAACGCCTTCATGTCGAAATAGCCACAAAACTTGATTTTTCACAGCGGCTAATTTTTGCGAAATTTTCATTTAAACTCGCTATATCTCAAACGTTTATGCATCGATTGATTTGAAGTTTGTACACAATAAACTAGATTCTATTCTGAAGACGATGAGTCTAACTGCACTTCTTAATACCTATTTAAAACGAACAACATTTCACTTAACATTACTTCCAAAATTACTTGTACAAGTGCCCAGTAAAAATATTTGTCATCTAGAAGCGAGCGCCCGCTCGTGGGTGTCACCATAATATTGTTATAACTTTAGAACTACTTGTTATCTANCGAGAGCGGAATAACACGGAAGAGCAGCAAATTGTTGCTAGTGAAATTTTTACTAGCAGAAATTAGTTAGCAGAATAAGAAGAAGCATAAATGTCAAAAGCCGCCATTTGTTGAATTGGTTAAGCATAAACAAAAGTAAAATGAGTGGAATTCAAAATATGTGTGTACATAAACCAAAGAGTTCAAAACTGATTTATAAATAGTAAAATGTTTACAGCAGAATGTCAAAACGCTGCAAAAACTATTCACTTGCAAGTTTTAACTAGTTTTGTGTTCAATAACTTTTTCTGCTAGTTTTCTTTTCTTCTCAATTTTGCGCTCTATTTTGTTTTCACGTTCTCGCTGCAATTTTTTACTGGAGAAGTTACTATACAAACCTATTATAACCGTTTAGAAAAAAGAATTATAATAAAATGACACTAGTTCACTTCTGAAACTGATTTTTAATGTCCCAGTAATGGGAATTATTGCGTATGGTTTTATTGCATGCACCCCACCCCTGTTGGAATTATACCAGGTGAAGTAATAGTCCTGTTCGCGTACGCACCAGGGATGAGAAATGGAAATTTCAGATTGTACCTCAATATCTATCCATAGAAGGTCGCGCAATGCGTGAAATAAAAATTGCCTCTCTCTGCGCATATCGTCCCAGGGCGATTTTTTGCTTTAACGCCTTCATGTCGAAATAGCCACAAAACTTGATTTTTCACAGCGGCTAATTTTTGCGAAATTTTCATTTAAACTCGCTATATCTCAAACGTTTATGCATCGATTGATTTGAAGTTTGTACACAATAAACTAGATTCTATTCTGAAGACGATGAGTCTAACTGCACTTCTTAATACCTATTTAAAACGAACAACATTTCACTTAACATTACTTCCAAAATTACTTGTACAAGTGCCCAGTAAAAATATTTGTCATCTAGAAGCGAGCGCCCGCTCGTGGGTGTCACCATAATATTGTTATAACTTTAGAACTACTTGTTATCTAAACCTGAAACTTTCCCAAAAATATCCGTATATATTTGTCTTTAATGCTACATTACAACAAATCAAAAATTTTAAACTTCATAACACAACTTTTGCATTTGTAAAACCCACCTCCTTAAGTTCTATAAAAATGTTAAAATATCCGCCATTTTGTTTTAAGTAAGTATTAAGAAGTGCAGTTAGACTCATCATCTTCAGAATATAATCTTGTTTATTGTGTACAAATTTCAAATCAATCGATGCATAAACGTCTGATATATAGCGAGTTTAAATGAAAATTTCGCAAAAATTAGCCGCTGTGAAAAATCACAATATAACAAGAATTACGAATTTTAGGACAGCTAAGTAAAGTGCTAATTTTTCGTAGTGGTTTTTCTAAATACAATGTAAAATTTTTAAGAGAATACATAATATGATTTTATTAATTTCTTCCTTTTGACCACTTTTCCCCACTTTTTCCCATGCCGACAAGTAAATATATTATCACAGTAAAGGGGGGGGAAAAATACGAATAAAAATTCATCTGATCAAAAGATGATTGTACCTAAAATCTAGTAATTGTACCTAAAGTACCTTTAGGTCAGCAAACGTCGGAAAAAGGTACAATTGCACCTACTTTTTAACCCCTGGTACGCACTATCCAGCAAAATCCAGTACAAATTTTGACTGAATATCGTTTTCGTACGCAAAAACTTGCAAGAAACTAGCAAAAGAGGGGAAATTGAGATAGCAAAAATGACAGTTGAACTTGCAATTTTTACTGGATAAATTTTTACTAGCAACTATTTGCTAGTAAGAAAAACAGCTGATGGCATGATGCTTAATGCAATTCCTATTAACAAAATAAAGTTCTTTCCCGTACGCAGCGCGGGATCCCGCGGGTGCCCAAAATAGCCCAGAAATCCCGTACTCAACAAAATGGGTAATAGAGAGCTTATTCTCTAATTACCGGATCTGGTCCGGATTGTTAGGGAAAGAAAGAACCTATAATTGTTTGTGGTGCTTTTAGAGTTGCAATTGACAAAATAAACCTATTTAAATATATATTAAGATGGGAAATACTATTTTTCTTAGAAAATTGCATTGGAAAATAACAAATTAATCAGCTGTTCATAAAACTTGCAACTTCTTGCTGGTTTTGCGTTTTCGTACTTTCGCAAATAGTTGCTAGTAAGAAAAACAGCTGATGGCATGATGCTTAATGCAATTCCTATTAACAAAATAAAGTTCTTTCCCGTACGCAGCGCGGGATCCCGCGGGTGCCCAAAATAGCCCAGAAATCCCGTACTCAACAAAATGGGTAATAGAGAGCTTATTCTCTAATTACCGGATCTGGTCCGGATTGTTAGGGAAAGAAAGAACCTATAATTGTTTGTGGTGCTTTTAGAGTTGCAATTGACAAAATAAACCTATTTAAATATATATTAAGATGGGAAATACTATTTTTCTTAGAAAATTGCATTGGAAAATAACAAATTAATCAGCTGTTCATAAAACTTGCAACTTCTTGCTGGTTTTGCGTTTTCGTACTTTCTTGCATATTTCTCTCATTGGGAGTAAATATTGGCTAATGCTGGATTTACATGAGGCGATTTTCCAGGCGATTCAACACCGCTCTGGAAAAATCGCTCGTGTAAATAGTGATTCAAAAATCGCTTGGCACAAAATAGACAGCAAGGCAACTTTTGCATGCGATTATCGCCTGTCAAAAAATCGCCTCATGTAAAGCTTTACTCTCCGAAATTTGGTTACTGGCAAGTTACTGGATATTTTTCAAGAAATGAAACCGAAACCCAAACCGAAACCGAAACCGTAACCGTTATCTTGACCTGAAAAGGAACGATACCGAAACCATTTCAATCACAGGTTTCAATCGGTTTTCCAGAAATTTACAAAAATAATAAATAAAAATTTCTTTGAAATAAATGACTTATTTAACCAAAATCAGCAAAATTTTGCTAAAATTCTTGTTAAGTAGTAAATAAGTATGGCAAGTTACCAAAAATCTGCTGATGACTTTGTTGTTGTGAATCGATAATCGATCAATTATATTTAAGTAGTTTCTTTCCCGTACGCAATGCGAGATCTCGCGTGTCCCCAAAATAGCCCAGAAATCATGCCTGTACTCAACAAAATGGGTAATAGAGAGCGAAAATTCGAGCGTATTCGATCGTAAGTGTATTCTTCTTCCTGCCCGAAACAGCCCGAAATTTTCTCCGAGTAAAAATGGATAAAGTGTCAAAGTGCATATCAGCTGTATTGTGTTTACATGTTGCCTGCATTTACTTGGTGCTTTTAAGGAAAAGTGAATGGCCTGTGGATGTATCTATGTACTTAAAATCAAATTTCAAATTTGTGAAACCAAAATTCAATTTCCAAGTGTTTGCATTTAATACCATGTTCTGACCGACAACCAAAACATTTTTCCTTCATTTTCTTTTCATTTACAACCTTTAACTTTCATTCTTATTTTGCTTTGGCCAGGCAATTAACAATAAATCCGAAATGGCGTATTAAAGATGATAAAATATGACTTCCACTTCGATAAATAATCGAAAAAAACTAGTGAAGACACCGATTGGAATGAGTGGAAAGTGAGTTTTCAAGTAGTTTTCAGCGAAAACTGGTTTTCGTTTAACAGATTTTATATGGACGAAAACACAAGTTTTAGGTCGAAAACCAGTTTTAGCAACGAAAACATGTTTCCGATGTCGGTCAGAACATGGTATAATTGACAAAAACAAGAACAACGTGAATCCACTGTTTCTCGACTTGTGGGCACGAAATGTGGGTTTTTGCGTTTCCGTACTTCTGAACTTTGTTCCATTTTTGAAAGAAAATGTTTTTCTTATTCTCTAATTACCAAATCCGGTCCGGATTGTTAGGGAAAGAACCTAGTGTTGATATTATCAGTGAACTGTAATTTTCGATTTTCTATCCTCCACGTTTAAGACATTGTGATTTAAATGATGTCAACCAAATTTCTGTGAAAAACCGAAACCGGAACGAAACCGAAACCAAAACCGAAATAAATTTTGAAGAACGAAACCAAAACCGAAACCGAAACATTTGGCAAAACCGAAACCCAAACCGGAACGTTATTTTGAATCGGTTTCATTCCTTCATATTTTTTGCCGGAGAACACGAAAACACAACTAATATTAGAGTGAGAAGAAATATTTTGACACTGCTTTATTTGAAAACATGCCTATAAAATGTGACTATAAGAGAGCCGAATGACAGAAAACCTTTGTTGGAAATAAAGCAAAACTCAGATTTTGGTATTATTTCCCATTTAAAAGTGAAATAAAGCAAATTTTGCGTTATTTTCGTTTTTGTTATGTTGAATGCATCTATCGTTGTAGTCTATACTAATATATAAAGAGACGTCCCTTTTTTTGTAACAGGTAATCCCGCGAACGGCTGGTCCGATATTCATGAAATTTTGTATATAAATAGATTAGGCCAAATTTACTTTTTTCCGGTAGGTGGACCAGGGGCCGATCTATTCGAAAAAATTTTATTATGGTCCGATTTGCTTAAAATTTGGTACGTAGGTAGCCTTTTTCTAATCTAGGTAGCATATAGGATCCTTTTTTTCCGGGAAGTGGACCAGGGAACGATCTATTCGAAAAAATCGTATTTATGGTCAGATTTGCTTAAAATTTTGTATGTATGTAGCTTTTTGCCTAGATAAGCTTATAGGATCCGGTTTTCCAGTTTTCCAGCAGTTTCGAATGTAAAGAGCTTTGAGCAACCACCATATCAAGGGGCGAATTCGTCACTAGGCAAGTTTTTTTTGCGACAATCAGAACAGCCAAAACATAATAATAATATATAATATACCTATACTAATATATATTTTGAAATACGTTTTTTTAGTGTTCGCTAAGTCCGAGAACGGCTGAACCAATTTTTTTGAATTTGCAGACAGCTGCCGCACATGTCCAAGGATGGCTTTAGGCTAAAAAAAGTTCTATATGTAAAGGGGGCATGGCACCTCCCATACAAACCGAATTCTTTCATACTCCATATCTCTGGAAGTGTTCACGGTAGAGTTCTGCAACTTCGTATGGAGATATACGAAATCAATCGCATACTCTTGGAGAAAAATTGGCGCTATTGGAAAAGGGGGCGTGGAAACTCCCATACAAACGAATTTCTTATGCTACATATCTCTGAAAGTGTTCATGGTAGAGCTCTGGGACTTGGTATAGAGATATAGGAAATCAATCGCATTCGAAAAGGAGCATGGCACCTCCTATACAAACCAAATTTTTCATACTACGCATCTCTGGAAGTGTTCATGGTAGAGTTCTGCAACTTCGTATGGAGATATACGAAATCAATCGCATACTCTTGGAGAAAAATTGGAGCTATTTGAAAAGGGGGCGTGTAACCTCAAACACAAACCGTATTTTTCATACTGCATATCTCTGAAAGTGTTAACGGTAGAATACTGGAACTTAGTATGGCTATATATGCAATCAATTGCATACACTTGAAGAAAATTGCGGACTATTGTAAAAGGGAGCGTGGCACCCCCATACAAGCCAAATTTTTAATACTGCAGATCTCTTGAAGTGTTCTTGGTAGTGTTCTGGAACTATGGAGATATAGGAAATCAATCTCATACTCTTGGAGAAAAATTCGAGCTATTGTAAAAGGGGGTGTGGCATCTCCCATACAAACCGAATTGTTCATACTGCTTATCTCTGGAAGTGTTCATGGTAGAGGTCTGGAGCTTGGTATCGAGATATAAGAAATCAATCCCATAATCCTGAAGAAAAATTGGAGACATTGGAAAAGGGGGCGTGACACCTCCCATTGAACCGAATTTTTCATACTGCATATCTCTGGAAGTGTTCATGGTAGAGTTCTGGAACTTGGTATGGAGATAAACGAAATCAACCGCATACTCTTGGAGAAAAATTGGAGCTATTGTAAAAGGGGGCGTGGCACCTCCCATACAAACCGAATTTTCCATACTGCATATATCTGGAAATGTCCATGGTAGAGTATTGGAACTTAGTATGGAGATATATTGCATACTCATGAAGAAAAATGGGAGCTATTGGAAAAGGGTGCGTGGCACCTTCCATACAAATCGAAGTTTTATACTTCATATCTCTGAAAGTATTCATGGTACAGTACTGGAACTTCGTATGGAGATATGTAAGTATCCATATGAAATCCATACTCATTGAGAAAATTTGGGCTATTTGAAAAGGGTGCGGGAGGCCTACAAACGTGCCGACTTTTAGCTATCTTTGAATGTACATATTTATAATTCTTCTGTAGGGGTGTTTGTGAATGAAATCCTCCTAAATGGTTGTACGGATTTTAACGAAATTTTGTGTGTGTGTTTGAGTGGGTCTCTGGATGGTTTAGTTTCACAATTTAATCCGTCAGTTGACGCTTTAGTTGAGTTATTACTAAAAATCTTATTTATGATCCGATTTGGTTAATATTTTAAATATGTATTGGTAATGGTAAGAGCAATATTATTGCAAAAACGTGCTGCCAAGTGGCGCTGGAGTCGAGTTATTACTAAAAATCTTATTTATGATCCGATTTGGTTAATATTTTAAATATGTATTGGTAATGGTAAGAGCAATATTATTGCAAAAACGTGCTGCCAAGTGGCGCTGGAGTCGAGTTATTACTAAAAATCTTATTTATGATCCGATTTGGTTAATATTTTAAATATGTATTGGTAATGGTAAGAGCAATATTATTGCAAAAACGTGCTGCCAAGTGGCGCTGGAGTCGAGTTATTACTAAAAATCTTATTTATGATCCGATTTGGTTAATATTTTAAATATGTATTGGTAATGGTAAGAGCAATATTATTGCAAAAACGTGCTGCCAAGTGGCGCTGGAGTCGAGTTATTACTAAAAATCTTATTTATGATCCGATTTGGTTAATATTTTAAATATGTATTGGTAATGGTAAGAGCAATATTATTGCAAAAACGTGCTGCCAAGTGGCGCTGGAGTCGAGTTATTACTAAAAAATAACAAAGTGTGAAAAGGTGCCGTCAAGGTTAGATTAAATCGACCTGTTGCACTATTGAGTATATCGAACTCTCCTGTGTTACGATTGGCCCAATGGTTGTGATTTCCCAATATTATTATGCGTTCAAGCTTTTAAGGTATTTCGTCCAAAATAAGTATATGTATATTGCATGTCTGTAGAACAATGATTCGCACCCATTTTGAAATTGCCACCAACTATACTCTAAAGCTTCTAGGACAGTGATGTAATGTGGAACAGGACAGATTGGCTATAGAACCGGGTCATTGCCGCCGCCAGGGAGTAAAGAGGAAAAAATTCTTTAAATTTATTTCGTTTTGCGAATAACCGTGCTATGAAATGCTGCACAGTTGGAGCATTTCAAGTACTTCTTCACGGATATAACACTTTTGTTACGTTATTAAAAGCGGCAAATGACCACGAAACCATAATCTTAGCAGATGAATGTGACAATGAAAATCGTAAACGTGAATTGTTGGTGAAAATGATGGACCAAAAAGTTTCAATAAAAAAATAAAAATTTTGGGCGGTACGAAGTTCGCCGGGTCTGCTAATTTCCTTATAAAGGTTGAAAATAATGCCGCTGATGCGCATTTTGCGGTACGTATCTCAAATGTGCACTTAAGCATAAAGGCAGCAAAGTAAAATATACTGTATTCATCAAACCTTATAAATGCATTTTAAACCGTATAAACTTATAATTGTGTAAACCTTATAAATTAACAGTAAAAATTTTTATGGAAACTCGTTTACGCATCTACATATATAAAAATGAAATGTTTTCCGTATGACGGCGATGCCTGACCAAACGGCTGAACCAATTTCAGTTCTGTAAAAAGTGCGTTTTTTGACCTTGTGTGTGGAAGGTTTTTCGATAAAAAATTCAAAACTTTTTGTTGTTGCCAAAAATTGAAGAAAGCTGAGACGCACAGTGCTGTATGAGCGGGCAAAAATCAAAAAAATTGTTGTCACGTATGTCAACGTGTTTGGTATCGTTGGAAAGGAAATTTATCCTAGATTAAGGATCTGGACTTAGTTTTTGTTTTTATCTCATAAGGTTCTCACAAAAACCTCTTAAAGTTGTGTGTTTTTTATATATTTTTTCTTTTATGAAAATGCCTTTAGCTGGAGTCTCTAAAAAAAAATTTCTAAAAATACAATTTATCATACTTTATCTTAAGACACAATTTTTCTAATTAGAAAATCTGTAAGGAAACCACTCTATAGAGCTTTTTAAAAAATATTGAGTTTCCTGGCTGGAATGGCCTATTTGCTACACCCTAAAATTTGTTGCAGAAAATTTAAAAAATTCCTAAGTTTACAAAGGGATAAAAAAAAATATGTAAAAGTATGTTTTTTTTTTATTCTTTTATTTGAAAGAAGGGGCATTTTTCTTTGAAATAAAAAAAAAAGTCTGCAGACTCATTGCGCTTTTCGAAGAAAATCGTTTTTTTTAAGGTTATAAAATAAACTTTTGCAAAAAAAAAATTTCACTGATTACAGTTACCACAGTATTTTCCATTACTTAAATGCCAAAACATTCTTAAAAAATAGTAAAGTTTATTACTGTAGACACACGCGGTAGTGTTCTGTGCTGTGTAGTGAAGCGTAAAATAGTGAAAAAACTAATATTAATATGAATTCAATTATAAAAAACTCAATTTTAGCTGATATCTGGATTTCTACTCGTCCATCAGATAGAGTGTCTGCATTATCTGCATTTTTTGAAGACAAATTAATACACGCTAAATGCGACAAAGCACTTTTGAATCAAAAAATAAAACTTTTTAATAGTGAGATGAAAAATAAGTGGAATTATAGTGGCCGCAAAAGAAGCGCTTTTGAAAAAACATATTCTAAATGGCTAAATTGGACATTCCTTTCCCTTCCGGATTCCAATGGAAATAAGGATAAATGTGCTGAACGGGGAAGACCTTCTAAAGAAGAATTTTGCGAAGCTTCACGGAGAACAAAAAATCGAAGGGTAGAGCATTTGTTGAAAAACTATTCCATCGAAGAGCTCGAGTATGCTCTGAAAAAAATGAAAAAAGCAAGCAAAGTTGAATGTTTTGAAAGTAGTACCGAAGGTTTGCCCATATCTGATTCACTCGCACTATACATACATAGATCTGAACTTATCAGATCGTAAATATAATAGTTTACGTGCAAAAATAAACCGGTTGCATAAAGATTGTATACCGAGCTTAAACGCATTGCAAACAAAAAAACAAACTTTGCTGCCAACGATTAAATCGACTGAATATTCAGCCGAAGTTGATCTGAAATCATTATTGCTGAAAACAACGCAAAGTATTTTAGAACTAAGCCCAGATAATGGTGACATAACCAAAGCTTCTTTGGTTTGTAAGTGGGGCATGGATGGAAGTTCGGGGCATAGCCGCTATAAGCAAAATTTTGGTGACGACAAATTAACGGATGAGTTTATGTTCATCATTGCGCTAGTCCCTCTGAGGTAACAAAAAATTATCTAATATGTCTTCCAAAAACATTCAATAGCCTTTAAAAATAAATTCGAGTTTAGATCAGTAAATGGCATTTTAATTTACATTGACAACTTTTTACAGTATTATTTTGCAAAAGGCTGGTCTGAATTAATTAATTTACTCGATTAGCTATTTTGCGATATGACGGTCTTATATCTTTTCGACAAGCCATATAAGTTATTAAAAAATAAATATTTTTTCCAGGTTAATTGATTTGTCATCCAACAAAAATATATGGACCAATAACAAATGCTCATCGTCTTTTTATTGTCGTCCAATTAAGTTTAGTTTCAAGAAGGAAAACCGCGAACTAGTTCTATTCGAATATAATGATATGTCGAGAAAAATTGAGAACTTAGAAGATGATGTTGTAATACGAAACGGAAAAGGGATTCAAGTTTCTTATCAAATGCATTGCACCATGATTGATGGATCTGTTGCCAATATTTTGACTGGCACTAATGCTTCCAGTAACTGTTTTATTTGCCATGCCAAACCGACCGAAATGAATGTTACTAATTTTACAAAAGTACCAATCGCTAATCATTACAAGTATGGGTTGTCTACACTGCATGCTTGGATTAGATGTTTTGAGTGTTTACTCCACATCGCATACCGTTTAACATTTAAATGCTGGCAAGTTCGCAAAGAAAACAAAGACGCCTTTTCTGCGAATAAAGTTAGGATTCAAAATGAGTTTAGGACAAGATTAGGCTTAATAGTGGACCAAGTAAAGACTGGATTTGGAACAACTAATGATGGCAACACAGCTCGCAAATTTTTTTCAAATGCAGAAGTGGCATCAGAAATTACCGGCATTAATAAAGAGCTAATTCAAAATTTTTCAATAATACTGCGATTAATATCGTGTGGAATGCGTATTAATATCGACGCGTTTAGAGAGCTCCTTATAAGGACAAGAACAATGTATTTGACTGAATACGAATGGTACTACATGCCTAGCAGCGTGCATAAAATATTGATGCATGGGTGTGAGGTTATTGAGTATTTCGATCTACCAATTGGTAAGAAAATCGATTTGTTGCTATTCGGCATTTTTTACTACTACGAATTTATTCCCACAGGCAATTTTTCAGAGGAAGCTCTGGAAGCTTTACATAAACACATACGTATCGTACGATATGATCATACACGTAAAACTGCTCGGGAGCATACAAACAGAGACTTGATGTCATACTTAACAATATCATCAGATCCTGAAGTAGTTTTTAAAAGGAGTGCTATCCCAAACAAAAATGCAGTTTATACAATGGACGAGCTGGAAGAGTATTTAGTCGATGCTGAAGAAACTTAAAAGTAATAAGTACCCTTCAGTCAACTCAATTAGTTTTATACTAATCAAATACTAGTCAGCCACACGGCCTCAACTAGTTCGAGTTCTGTAATTTTTCCATATAAGCAACTGGCCACGGCGATGTCCTACGAGATGGCAATTGTCCTCTTCTGCATCAGCACTATACCAGTTGGCATACTAGTCAGCCTCTGCATCAGCAATATATCAGTTGACATACTAGTCAATATATACATCAATATCATACCATTTAAGATACTAGTTCGTATATACGTCATGATCGTACCTGTTGGCATACTAGTCATTATATACATCAGAATCATAGCAGTTGACATACTACTCAGTCTATGCGCCAGAACATACTAGTCAGTATGCACGTCAAGATCCTACCACTTGTCATACTAGTCCACGAATTTGACATTCATTCCAGTTGGTATACTATGGGATGGGATTTTTCTGATTAGTATGATTTCTAGTATAGATTACACTTTTTCTGACTAGTATGATTTCAACCCGAAATTCATGAATGAATTCATGTATGAATACACCACAAAATTCATGTATGAATACACCACAATTCATGTATGAATACACCACAAAATATATAGTCAATGAACTAGTGTGTTTGCTGAGTAGTTTGGAATTTGACTGCATGATGACTTTAATTTTTCAATAAACGGCGTTAGATAAAACAAATAATTTTTGATTCAGTATTTTGCAACAACTCTTGTTCGTGCGAAGTAACTAATAAAAAGGAAAACAAAATTATATTTGTCTTTTGAGTATTTAATGTCGTCTTGAATGAATCAAATTTTTTAAGCGTGTGACATCCACACCAAAAGATATAATCAATTTAAAAAAACATTTTGTAGTCAAAAAGGACCAAAATTAAAGTAGCTGCCATTCCTAGAGGGTTTGCGTAAGAGACATATAGGGAATCCATTTTGCCATGAATTAAGCCATAGAATGAAGCCTTGAAGTCTTTAATATTATTAGGAAAACGCCCTGTATAAATAATAAAATAACTACTCAGTATTGGAACTACTTCTGAATATCAAATTTTGCAGTTTCAATCTCAGTTTCCATGAAAAATGTAAGAGCTAGGTAAAAAAAAAAGATTTTTGAAATCTCCGTACTCTAATCCACCAAGAAACGAATTTTTACTCAAATCCGTCTATTATTCTATTTTTGCCCACTTTTTATATGGAGACACAGCACTGTGAGACGTCACGATTTCACAATTCCATAGAGTTTTCTATATATTGTATGTCACTGAACTACTAAACGGCTGAATCGATTTGGTTCATATTTGGAACATATATTAGTACCTTGCAAAGAAATATTTCTAGTAGGAAATTGTATTACAAAAAAGCTCATTAGCGCTTAATCGCTAACTTCAATACTGCTTGAGATATTTCAATTTTAAGTTTATGAAGTTTTAAATTTTTATCAAAAATCACGTAAAATTATAAAAAATATTGTTCTTTTATTATTTATCACTACTTTTTTAACTAATTACCTTTTTTTTT
>NW_016158280.1:106997-112573 GCF_001687245.7 Rhagoletis zephyria | reverse complement strand
TTGTAGGAAATATAATTTCCTACAAGTTTCTCATTTACATTTTTTCTATAGCTCTTGTCATTTACGAGATAAATGCGAAAAAACGTAAATTTCATGAAAAAATCAGGTTTAGTGGCCCGTACTACCTCGCCGGTGTGAGTTACGACTTCGCCGCAGTGGGCACTTTTGTAGAGCATTTAATGCTGAGAAAATCCCCATTTTGGACAAGGTGATACCATTAAATGCCGCTGAGATATAGAAATTAAAAAAAAAAAAATCAAAGTTCCCGTGTATTTTAAATGGAAAATCTTCACACGCCTTGGCCGAGTACTTAAAATTAATATTAAGGGCTCAAACTTTCAGGGATTTTTTTTTTGGGTATTTCCAACAAAATTTCACGATGGGACCGAAAAAAAAAATAGTCGCAAAAAAAAAAGCACCCTAATGTTCATTCATAATGAATAAATATCCTTACGAAACAAGCATTCTAAAAAGTGCAGCTATACTAAAACAGCAAAGCGAATGAACGGAATGTACTAATTTTAGTTTAAAAATTTTACCGTTACCTTAATCCACCTAATATTCGTTTCAGATCATACATTTAGGGTCGGTTGTTCAATGTCTGGTTATCACTACTTGCCGGTTAAACATCATTATCGACGTTTTCGACATCGTGCATATAACATGTGATCGATAAAGCAGTCCTTGTATTTAACTAGAGCTTCTACCTCCAATTAGTGCTAATCAGATATTGAACAACCGGCTCTTAATCTGCACTTAAATGGCAAATATTAGTGGTATTCATCTAAACCGATAACTTTATCAAACATATATAATTAAGCACTCTGTTACATGAACGCACCAAATGGCATTTAAACTACAATCCACAATTAAACTTATGTGCCATTTAAATAGTGGTATTCGTCTAAACCGATAACTTTATCAAGCAGATATTCTTATAAATTAAGCACTCTGTTGCTTGAACGCCCCATACTGTCCTTTCGTTTACATTTGC
Organism: Rhagoletis zephyria; assembly: GCF_001687245.7. Taxonomy (NCBI): domain Eukaryota; kingdom Metazoa; phylum Arthropoda; class Insecta; order Diptera; family Tephritidae; genus Rhagoletis; species Rhagoletis zephyria. The sequence goes on along the minus strand of NW_016158280.1, from coordinate 111,579 downwards.
GACAATAGTCATGTTTTCTTTGGTTATCGAGTCCAGTATCAGTAATTTTATACTATTAGCAAAGAACGTAGATAACAAGAATGGACAACTCGTTATAATTGTAGCAAAAGGGCGCAACAGGGGCATGCTTTCTCTTTCGTCCAAGCAAAAAACGTACTAAGGGCAAAAGAGAAGGCACGCCCCTGTTGCTCATTTTCGCTACAATTACGAATAATAACTAATATGATTTCACAGCATTTTTTTAATACTTCAAAGTATCTATTAACATAAATGCATTTTCCAATACAATCATCATACATTTTATTTTCGATAAAGTTTCGGGTTTTACTTTAAGGCATTCTAGTTTATTGTCATTGCAAAAGCTAAGTGCTATCAGAAAGAATTAAAGGGGCCATGTGAATTGTCGTTCCGAAGTTATGGCTGATACAAAATTCAACGCCTGTGTTATGCACTACGCCCCCTTTTACAAACTCATTTATATTAACATACCTTACTATAAGCACCTATGTACCATAGATATGCCTGCATACCAAATTTCAAGTTTATGTGACTTTTCAGAAGTTATGGCTAATTAAAAATTACACGCCTATGAGATGATCTACGCCCCCTTTTACAAACTCATTTATATTAACATACCTTACTATAAGCACCTATGTACCATAGATATGCCTGCATACCAAATTTCAAGTTTATGTGACTTTTCAGAAGTTATGGCTAATTAAAAATTACACGCCTATGAGATGATCTACGCCCCCTTTTACAAACTCATGTATAAACCTTACTATAAGCACCTACCATAGGTATGTCTTCTTCTTCTTCTAATTTGGCGCTGTAACCGCTTAAGCGATTTTGGCCGAGTTCAGCAAAGCACGCCAGTCGTTTGTCTTCTGTGCCAACTGACGCCAAGTGCGGCCAAGTCCTTCTCTACATAATCTTTCCATCGCAGTGGGGGCCTCCCTCTTCCTCTGGTACCACCAGTGGGTTCCGAGTTGAATACTTTCAGAGCCGGAGCGTCGGTGTCCATTCGAACGACATGGCCAAGCCAGCAGAGCCGCTGTATTTTAATTCGCTGCATTATGTCCATGTCGTTGTAAAGCTCATACAGCTCATCGTTCCATCGTCTGCGGTACTCGCCATCGCCAACGCGTAAAGGCCCGTAAATCTTGCGCAAAATCTTTCTCTCGAACACTCCAAGAGCCGCCTCATCGGATGTTGTCATTGTCCATGCTTCTGCGCCATATACCAGCACGGGCATGATGAGTGAGTGAGTGGGATTTCCATGCTGACATTATTATCGGTGTTAATGCTGGTTCCCAAGTAAACGAAATTTCTCAAAACAACAGTGACGTGGGTGCCAAGGTGCGAATGTGCTGACTGTTTGTTTGATGACAGGAGATACTTCGTCTTGTCCTCGTTTACCACCAGACCCATTCGCTTTGCTTCCTTATCCAACTTGGAAAAGGCAGAGCAGACTTCGTGGTGTTTGATACCGATGATATTGATATCATCGGCATAAGCCAGCAATTGCACGCTCTTGTTGTAGGTATGTCTGCATACCAAATTTCAAGTTCATGTGACTTATCGTTCCGAAGTTATGACTGATTAAAAATTCCACGCCTATGAAATGCGCCACGCCCCTTTTAAAAACTCATTTATGTATACCCTACTATAAGCACCTATGTACCATAGATATGTCTGCATACCAAGTTTCACGTTTATGTGACTTATGGTTCCGAAGTTATAGCTGATTAAAAATTTCACTCCTTTGGGATGTGCCACGCCCCCTTTTACAGACTCCTTTGTATATATACCTTACTAGTTCAATTTCAATTTCAATTTATTTATTTAAATGCACGTAGTCTTTTACAGTGCCATATTTCATAACAATTACATAAAAATACAATTTTGGTAGCTTAAAGAATATATGTATACTAATCAGTTGTTAAACGAGTTTTTGAACATTTCATATATTTTTCAGTTGAAGAAAGAAATAGTAAAGTGGGAAACAAAAATTTGTAATAAGATGGTACAGGATTTGGTCTGAAAAGAAAGAATACACAGCCGATTTGAAGCGCTTTGGACTAGTTTCCGATTTTAGTTTTCTTGGCAAAGAATTCCACAACTGTACGGCTCTAACAAAAAACATTCTTGATGTAACTGAATACTTAAAATAAGGTACGATAAGATTGCATGTGCGAGTTGACTGTGCAAACGTCAGTTTCGAAAATAGGTATTTCGGGCAACGGGTGTAGATTACTTTATATATGAATAACACCAAACGACGACCAAAGAATATAGATATGCTGCAGTCAAGAATATTTGTCGAAAACTCGGAGATGTGATCAAATTTACGCTTGAGATATATATTTCTAGCGGCATTGTTAAATAATAATTGATATTTTCCGAGGGATTCTTTATCGAGACAACCATATATTAACTCGTGGTACGATATTATTGGTACCAATAGCATTTTAACAAGCTTAAGTTTGACATCTTTGGGAATGAAGTACGCTGTTTTCCATAATTGCCTCAGTTCAGAATACATTCGTCTGACTGATGCCTTAACATGATCAATGCACGTTAGATTTTGATTCAGTGTAAACCCAAGTGTTTTAACAATCTTCTCATACTTCACAACACTCCCATTCAGCATGATTGGAGAAACATTATCAAGATTAGGGATTGTAGCCTGCGTTTTGGACGAATTGAGGTTAAGCCTGTTATTTTTCGATCACAGAGAAATAGCTTGTAAGTCCTCATTTATTCGGAAGACTAAGTTTTCTGTTAAGCCTAGAGGGGCAGAGAGGTATATTTGAGCGTCGTCAGCATAAAGATGAATTGCTACATTTTTGCAGCATTTTTCTAAGTCATTAATATATAAACTGAATAATACCGGACCAAGAATAGAGCCTTGCGGTACCCCCGATTTTACTGTTGTTAAGCTAGAGCGGTTATCCCTAGAAACAACCCTTTGATATCTATTAGTCAAACAGCTTTCCATTAGTTTCACTGCATCATTGCTGAATCCGAAATATGTGTGAAGCTTTCGAATGAGGATTCCATGGCAAACAGTGTCAAAAGCTTTCGAAAAATCCAATAAGGTGTTAGGTTGCCTTTATCGAAGGATGGTCGAACGTCCTCCATGACTGAGCATAGCGGTTGAGCAGCTATGTCCCCTGCGATTAGGGTGGCCAGATGCGCTGATTTAATCAGTACATATAAAAGTTACGTGGAGTTGTTCATATATTAAATAAATTCAAGTAGTATAAAATGAAAATATATTAAAGCCAATTTAAATATAATAAGGTTAATTTTCTGGTACCAACAGGTTTTTAAAATTCAAAAGGAGGCCACAACCCTACTGTTTAATATCTCGCTAGAGCGTTGCCACTTTTGCAAAGCTCTTTATTTCATGAATTCGCGACATATGCATAAACGGGATCACATTTGAATTCATAAAATGAAGAATTCATGAATTCTGTCGCACAAACGTAGTAATAGGTATGTGCAACCAACAATGCATATGTATTGCCAGGGAATTACAAACACTACTATTTAATGCGTAATCCGCACCTAAGCGCCCAGGATAATAGTGACGCACTTATTATGGCACTGACACAGCTTCAGGTACCTGAGTTCTGTACTAATGACCCTGAGATCTGGTTTATTCACATCGAAGCGCATTTCGCCACACGAAATGATAACATCATTAGGCAGTGTGTCACGAAGCCTGAAGTTCTTAGAGAGGTATCAGACATCCTCAGGGCGCCAAGACCACAGGATAAGCCTTACTATTTGAAAACGAACCTTGTCAAACGCTTCAATGACTCAATTGATCGCCAGTAGTATAAACTGCTGACAGAGCTTGAACTTGGGATCCAGAAGCCTAGCTAACTTCTCAGAAAGATGACACTCCCCGGTACGAGGGAGTCGGAAAAACTTCTTTGCGGCTGATGGTTAGTTCTGCAGGCCCTATCAATTGGTGCTCTTCAGTCTAAGCTAATTGCAACCTGGATGCCAGAAACTCTATTTATCGACGAGTTGGTAGCCCCAAGAAATCCATCGATACCCTCAGAAAATCATTTTCCGAATTTTTGAATAAGCTCAACGAAAGTGGCAAGATGCCCATGAGTTTACCGATTGTACCACAACAGGTTTAGTGAGATAGCCCAGTGATGCTTCCAACTCTGCAGCTTCAGGCCCTCCGCGAAGCTGGGAAATTAGTTGAGCTCCACCTATATGTTCACGACAAGTCTTCGTATCTACAGTTACTCGTTGACTCTGGCTCCGTCGTATCTGCATTACCGCCTTTGTCAAACAAAACTGGAATCCTCAGACTTCAAACTCTACGCAGCAAAATTCACTAGTTACTCTCAATCTTAATCATCGCCGACCGTTCACCTGGACCTTCATCATCGCCAACGTTCAGTCCGCGAATTTATCGTTAATTACGGTCTGCTGATAATCTTCGGGAAGCATGGACCCACTCACGCCACTTTCAACATGTGGAGAACTTGTGGGCACCAACCATTGGAGACTTTAAACGACTCAACACGCAGACCGTTTCCGATTGCTACACTGT